>NC_080183.1:17441142-17571142 GCF_950295315.1 Erinaceus europaeus
ACTAACACACACACTCACACACACTCACACACACTCACAAACTCACACACACTCACACTTACACTCTCACAAACTCACACACACACTCACTCACACTTACACACTCACACTCACACACTCACGCACTCACACAAACTCACACTCACACACTCACACACACTCAAATTCACACACACTCACACACTCACACACACTCACACACAATCACACTTACACACTCACACTCACACATTCACACATACACTCTAACACACACTCACTCAAACACACTCACACACTCACTCACACACAAACACTCACACACACACTCTCACACACACACTCAACACACAATCACAATCAAACTTACACACTCACACACATACACATATACACACACTCACACATTGAAACACTCAGACACACACACACACTCACACACACACTCACTCACACTCACTTATACTCATACTCTCACATACACTCAAACACACACTCACACACACTCACACACATACACTCATTCACACACACACACACACTCACACACACATTCACACAAACACACACACATTCACACACACTCACTCACACACACTCACACACACTCACACTCACACACACTCAGTCACACACACTCACACACTCACAAACACTCACACACTCACAAACACACACTCACACTCACACACACTCACACACACTCACATATTCACACACACACTCACACACCCACTCACACACACTCACACACACTCACATATTCACACACACACTCACACACACTCTCACACACACTCACACACACACTCACACACATGCACAATTACACACTCACACTCACACACACACTCACACACACAAACTGACACTCACACACAATCACACAATCACACACACTCACATTCACACACACACTCTCACACACACTCAAACAACTTACACACACACACTCACACACTCACACACACACTCTCACACACACTCACACTCACACACACTCACACACACTCACAAACACTCACACACTCACAAACACACACTCACACACACTCACACACACTCACATATTCAAACACACACACACACACTCACACACACTCACATATTCACACACTCACACACACTCTCACACACACTCACACACACACACTCACACACACTCACACACACTCACAATTACACACTCACACTCACACACACACTCACACACACAAACTGACACTCACACACAATCACACACAATCACACACACTCACACTCACATTCACACACACACACTCTCACACACACTCAAACAACTCACACACACACTCACACACTCAAACACACACTCTCACACACACTCACACTTACATACACACACTCACACACAAACTCACACATTCAAACACTCACACACACACTCATTCACACTCACACTCACACACACTCAAACACACACACTCACACTCTCACACACACTCTCACACACACTCACACTCACATACACTCACACAGTCACACACACATACATTCACACAGACTCACACAGACTCACACACTCACACACACACAAACTCACACAGACACAGATACACAGACTCACACACTCACTCACACGCACACACACACTCACACACGCACTCCATACGCACTCACACATACTCACACATGCACTCACACACACTCACACAGACACACACACTCACAGACACACACACACACTCACACTCACACACTCACTCACACACACACACTCACACTCAGACACTCACACACACTCACTCACACACTCTCACACACACACTCACACACACTCTCACACACACACACTGACACACACACACTCACACACACACACTCTCACACACACACTCACAGACATTCACAGACACACACACTCACACATACACATAATCACTCACACACACAATCACTCCCACACACACACACACTCGCACACACATGCACACACACACTCACACACTCACACAACTCTTACACACACATTCACATTCACATACACACACACACTCACACACACTCACACACACTCACACTCACACATTCACACACACTCACACACACTCACACACACATACACACTCACACACACTCACACACACTTACACACACACTCAAAGCACACACACATACACTCACACACACACTCACTAAGGCACACACACTCACACTCACACACACACTCACTAAGGCACACTCACACACACACACACTCACACACACACTCACACACACACACATTCACACACTCATACTCACACACACACACTCACACAAACACTCACACATACACACACACACACTCACACACTCACAGCACACACACATACAAAAACACACACACTAAGGCACACACACACTCACACAAACTCACACACACTCAAACTCACACACACACACTCACTCACACACACAATCACACTTACACACTCACACTCACACATTCACACACACTCAGACACACTCACACACTCACACACACACTCACACACACACACACTTACACACTCACACTCAACATATAGACACACTCACACACACTCACACATTCAAACACTCAGACACACACACTCACACACACTCACACTCACTCACACTCATACTCTCACATACAAACACACACTCAAACTAACACACTCACACTCACACACACACATACACTCATTCACACACACACTCACACACACACTCACAAACACACTCACACACACACATTCACACAAACTCGCACATACATTCACACACACACACACATTCACACACAAACACACACACTCTCACACTCACATTCACACACTAACACACTCACACACACTCACTCACACACACACTCACACACTCACACTCACACACACTCACTCACACACACACACATACTCACGCTCACAAACACATACACTCACACTCACACACACTCACACACACTTACACACACACTCACACTCACACACTCAGTCACAAACACACACTCACACACACTCACACTCACACACTCACAAACACACACACTCACACACACATACTCACGCTCACACACACATACACTCACACTCACACACACTCACACACACTCTTACACACACACACTCACACACACTCAGTCACACACACTCACACACACTCACACTCACACACTCACAAACACACACTCACACACTCACACACACACACATTCACACACACTCACACACACTAACACATACACTTTCACACTCACAAACACACACACACTCACACTTACACACTCACAAACTCACACACACTCACACACTCACACACACTCAAACTCACACACACTCACACACATTCACACACACTCACACACTCACACACACTCAAACTCACACACACTCACACACATTCACTCACACACTCACACACACTCACACACACAATCACACTTACACACTCACACATTCACACACGCACACTGACTCAAACACACTCATACACACACAAACACACACACACTCACACAAACACACTTAAACACTAACACTCACACACACACTCGCACATATACACACACACTCATACACACTCACACATTCAAACACTCACAGACACACACTCACTCACACACTCACACTCACTCACACTCACTCACACTCATACTCTCACATACACTCAAACACACACTCACACTCACACTCCCACTCACACACTCACTCACACTCATTCACACACACTCACACACAGACTCACACACACACATTCACACACACTCACACACACTCACACACTCACACACACTCAGTCATACACACATACTCACACACACTCACAAACACTCACACACTCACACACACTCACACACACACACACTCACACACACTCTCACACAAACTAACACACACTCACACACACTCATAAACACACACACACTCACACTTACACACTCACACACACTCACACAAACTCTCACACACACTCACACACACTCAAACTCACACACACTCACACACACACTCTCACACACACTCACTCACACACACTCACTCAAACACACACACACACTCACACACACTCACTCACACACACTCTCACACACACACTCACACACACTCACACATTCAAACACTCACAGACACACACATACTCACTCACACACACACTCACACTGACACAATCACTCTTACACACTCACACACACTCACAGACACACACTCACAAACACACACTAACAAACACACACTCTCACACACACTCAAACACACACACACTCACACTTACACACTCACAAACTCACACACTCACACTTACACACTCACACACTCACACAAACACACACTCACACACACTCAAACTCACACATTCACACACACTCACACACACTCACACTCACACACACTCACACACACAATCACACTTACACACTCACACTCACACATTCACACACACACACTCTCACACACACTCACTCAAACACACACACACTCACTCACACACACTCTCACACACACACTCACACACACTCACACTTTCAAACACTCACAGACACACACATACTCACTCACACACACACTCACACTGACACAATCACTCTTACACACTCACACACACTCAGTCACACACACTCACAAACACACACTCACACACACTAACACACACACTCTCAAACACTCACACACTCACAAACTCACACACTCACACTTACACACTCACACAAACTCACACACACACACTCAAACTCACATTCACACACACTCACACACTCACACTCACACACACAATCACACTTACACACTCACACTCACACATTCACACACACACACTCACTCAAACACACTCACACACACTCACTCACACACAAACACTCACACACACACTCACACACAGACTCACACACACATTCACACAAACTCCCACACACACTCACACATTCAAAGACACACTCACACAAACACACACACTCACACACACTCACACTCACACTTACACACACACACTCACACGCACTCACACTCACACACTCACTCACACTCACACACACACACACATACTCACGCTCACACACATACACTCACACTCACACACACTCTTACACACACACTCACACACTCAGTCACACACACACACTCACACACACAAACACTCACACACTCAAACACACACACACTCACACATTCACACACACAAAAACTCACACACACTAACACACACTCACACACACTCACAAACTCACACACACTCACAAACACTGACACTTACACATTCACACACACTCACACATTCACACACTCACACACACACTCACACACAATCACACTTACACACTCACACTCAAACATTCACACACACACACACTCTCACACACACTCACTCAAAAACACTCACACACACACACAAACACACACACACTCTCACACACACTCTCACATACACTCACACTTACACACTCACACACACATATACACACACTCACACATTCAAACAGACACACACACTCACACACACACTCACTCAGACTCACACACACAATCACACTTACACACTCACACACACTCAGTCACACACACACTCACACACACTCACAAACACACACACACTAACACACACACTCTCTCACACACTCACAAACTCACACACACTCACACTTATACTCTCACAAACACACACACTCACTCACACTTACACACTCACACTCACGCACTCACACAAACTCACACTCACACACTCACACACACTCAAACTCACACACATTCACACACACTCACACACACACACACTCACACACAATCACACTTACACACTCACACATTCACACACACACTCTCACACACACTCACTCAAACACACACTCACACACTCACTCACACACAAACACTCACAAACACTCTCACACACACACTCTCACACACAATCAAACTTACACACTCACACTCACACATATACACACACTCACACATTCAAACACTCACACACACACTCACACACACACTCACTCACACTCACACTCATACTCTCACATACACTCAAACACACACTCACACTCACACACATACACTCATTCACACACACACTCACACACACACTCACACACATTCACACAAACACACACACATTCACACACACACACTCACACACACACTCACACACACACTCACACACACTCACACACACTCACAAACACTCACACACTCACAAACACACACTCACACTCACACACACACTCACACACACTCACAAACACTCACACACTCACAAACACACACTCACACACACTCACATATTCACACACACTCACACACACACTCACACACACTCACATATTCACACACACTCACACACACACTCACACACACTCACATATTCACACACACTCACACACACTCTCACACACACTAACACACACACACTCACACACACTCACAATTACACACTCACACTCACACACTCACACACACAAACTGACACACACACTCACACACAATCACTCACACTGACATTCACACACACACACTCTCACACACACTCAAACAACTCACACACACACTCACACACACTCACACACACACTCACACACACACTCACACATATACACACACTCACACACAAACTCACACATTCAAACACTCACACACACACTCATTCACACACACACACTCACACTCACACACATACACTCACACACACACACTCACACACACTCACACTCTCACACACACACACTCACACACACACACACTCACAGAGTCACACACACATACATTCACACAGACTCACACACACTCACACAGACTCACACACTCACACACACACAAACTCACACAGACACAGATACACAGACACACACTCACTCACATGCACACACACACTGACACACGCACTCCATACGCACTCACACATACTCACACATGCACTCACACACACTCACACAGACACACACACTCACAGACACACTCACACACTCACACTCACTCACTCACACACACTCACACACTCAGACACTCACACACACTCACACACTCTCACACACACACTCACACACACTCTCACACACACACACTGACACACACACTCTCACACACACACTCACACACACACTCACACACACACACACACACACACTCTCACACACACACTCACAGACACATTCACAGACACACACACTCACACATACACACAATCACTCACACACACAATCACACACACACACTCGCACACACATGCACACACACTCACACACTCACACAACTCTTACACACACATTCACATACACACTCACACTCACACACACTCACACACACTCACACTCACACACACTCACACACACTCACACACACACTCACATTCACACACACTCACACACACTCACACATACACACTCACACACACTCACACACACTTACACACACACTCACACACTCACAGCACACACACATACACTCACACACACACTCACTAAGGCACACACACTCACACACACACACACTCACTCACACACACACATTCACACACAAACACTCACACACACACACACAATCACACACACACACAAACACACACACACTCAACACACACTCACACACACACTCACACACACTCTCTCACACACTCACACCCACACACACTTACACTCACACACTCACACACACAATCACTCACACACACACACATGCACACACACACTCACACACTCACACAACTCTTATACACACATTCACACACATTCACATACACACTCACACACACTCACACACACACACACTCACACTCTCACACACACTCACACACTCACACATTCACACACACTCACACACACTCACAAACACTCACACATACACACTCACACACACTCACACACACTTACACACACACACACACACACACACACTCTCACACACACTCACAGACACACACTCACAGACACACACACACTCACTCACATACACACAATCACACACACACTCGCACACACATGCACACACACTAACACACACTCACACAACTCTCACACACACATTCACACACATTCACATACACACTCACACACTCACACACACAGACACACACTCACACACACACTCACACACTCACACACACTCACACTCACACACACACTCACACTCACACACACACACTCACTCACATACACACACACACTCACACATTCACAGCACACACACACATACACTCACACACACTCACTCAGACACACACACTCACACACTCTCACACACATTCACACACACATTCACACACTCATACTCACTCACACTCACTCACACACACTCAACACACACTCACACACACACACTCACACACACACCCACACACACTTACACACACACACTCACTCACACTCACACACACACACTCTCACAGTCACACACTCAAACACACACACACACTCACACACAGACACTCACACACACACACTCACACACTAACACTCACACACACAATCACTCACACACACTCACACACACTCACTCACACTCACTCTCACACACTCACACACACATACTCACTCATACACAGTCACACAAACTCACACACTCTCACACACACACTCACACACACAGTCACACACACACTCACACACATACACACACACTCACTCACACTCACTCACACACACACACTCACACACTCACTCATACACACAGTCACACAAACACACACTCACACACACATACACTCACACACACATACACTCACACACACTCACACACACACACACTCTCACACACACACTCACTCACTCACACGCACACACACAGACACACACACTCACACACTCACACGCACACACACACTCACACACACACACACACCACACACACACATACATACATACTCACACGCACACGCACACATGCAGAAAAGATGGAGGCCCAGTCACGGAATGTCTGAAGAGAACCGTCACTGTAGCTGTTCATCGGACCTCTGAGGATACAGCACACGCATCTTTGTGAGCACCAGAAACATGGCCATAGCCGCCCATGCAGTTCACACACAGATGAGTAACACAGGCTCTCAGGGCGGGTGGAGGCGCACCTCGCTGACCGCACTCGCTGCAGTGCTTAAGGACCCGGGTTTGAAAGGGGAAGAAAGCTTTGTGAGCTGCAGGTCCCCTCTCTCTCTCTCTCTCTCTCTCTCTCTCTCTCTCAGTGGAGCAGCAGTGCTGCAGGTCCCCCCCTCTCTCTCTCAGTGGAGCAGCAGTGCTGCAGGTCCCCCCCTCTCTCTCTCTCAGTGGAGCAGCAGTGCTGCAGGTCCCCCCCTCTCTCTCTCAGTGGAGCAGCAGTGCTGCAGGTCCCCCCCCCTCTCTCTCAGTGGAGCAGCAGTGCTGCAGGTCCCCCCCTCTCTCTCTCAGTGGAGCAGCAGTGCTGCAGGTCCCCCCCCCTCTCTCTCAGTGGAGCAGCAGTGCTGCAGGTCCCCCCTCTCTCTCTCAGTGGAGCAGCAGTGCTGCAGGTCCCCCCCTCTCTCTCTCTCAGTGGAGCAGCAGTGCTGCAGGTCCCCCCCTCTCTCTCTCAGTGGAGCAGCAGTGCTGCAGGTCCCCCCCCCTCTCTCTCAGTGGAGCAGCAGTGCTGCAGGTCCCCCCCCTCTCTCAGTGGAGCAGCAGTGCTGCAGGTCCCCCCCTCTCTCTCTCAGTGGAGCAGCAGTGCTGCAGGTCCCCCCCTCTCTCTCTCAGTGGAGCAGCAGTGCTGCAGGTCCCCCTCTCTCTCTCAGTGGAGCAGCAGTGCTGCAGGTCCCCCCTCTCTCTCTCAGTGGAGCAGCAGTGCTGCAGGTCCCCCCTCTCTCTCTCAGTGGAGCAGCAGTGCTGCAGGTCCCCCCTCTCTCTCTCAGTGGAGCAGCAGTGCTGCAGGTCCCCCCTCTCTCTCTCAGTGGAGCAGCAGTGCTGCAGGTCCCCCCCTCTCTCTCTCAGTGGAGCAGCAGTGCTGCAGGTCCCCCTCTCTCTCTCAGTGGAGCAGCAGTGCTGCAGGTCCCCCCTCTCTCTCTCAGTGGAGCAGCAGTGCTGCAGGTCCCCCCTCTCTCTCTCAGTGGAGCAGCAGTGCTGCAGGTCCCCCCTCTCTCTCTCAGTGGAGCAGCAGTGCTGCAGGTCCCCCCCTCTCTCTCTCAGTGGAGCAGCAGTGCTGCAGGTCCCCCTCTCTCTCTCAGTGGAGCAGCAGTGCTGCAGGTCCCCCCCCTCTCTCTCAGTGGAGCAGCAGTGCTGCAGGTCCCCCCTCTCTCTCTCAGTGGAGCAGCAGTGCTGCAGGTCCCCCCTCTCTCTCTCAGTGGAGCAGCAGTGCTGCAGGTCCCCCCTCTCTCTCAGTGGAGCAGCAGTGCTGCAGGTCCCCCCCTCTCTCAGTGGAGCAGCAGTGCTGCAGGTCCCCCCCTCTCTCAGTGGAGCAGCACTGCTGCAGGTCCCCCCTCTCTCTCTCAGTGGAGCAGCAGTGCTGCAGGTCCCCCCCCTCTCTCTCAGTGGAGCAGCAGTGCTGCAGGTCCCCCTCTCTCTCTCAGTGGAGCAGCAGTGCTGCAGGTCCCCCCCTCTCTCTCAGTGGAGCAGCAGTGCTGCAGGTCCCCCCTCTCTCTCTCAGTGGAGCAGCAGTGCTGCAGGTCCCCCCCTCTCTCTCTCAGTGGAGCAGCAGTGCTGCAGGTCCCCCCCCCTCTCTCTCAGTGGAGCAGCAGTGCTGCAGGTCCCCCCCCTCTCTCTCAGTGGAGCAGCAGTGCTGCAGGTCCCCCTCTCTCTCTCAGTGGAGCAGCAGTGCTGCAGGTCCCCCCCTCTCTCTCAGTGGAGCAGCAGTGCTGCAGGTCCCCCCCCTCTCTCTCAGTGGAGCAGCAGTGCTGCAGGTCCCCCCCTCTCTCTCAGTGGAGCAGCAGTGCTGCAGGTCCCCCTCTCTCTCTCAGTGGAGCAGCAGTGCTGCAGGTCCCCCCTCTCTCTCAGTGGAGCAGCAGTGCTGCAGGTCCCCCCCTCTCTCTCAGTGGAGCAGCAGTGCTGCAGGTCCCCCTCTCTCTCTCAGTGGAGCAGCAGTGCTGCAGGTCCCCCCTCTCTCTCTCAGTGGAGCAGCAGTGCTGCAGGTCCCCCCCTCTCTCTCAGTGGAGCAGCAGTGCTGCAGGTCCCCCCCCTCTCTCAGTGGAGCAGCAGTGCTGCAGGTCCCCCCCTCTCTCAGTGGAGCAGCACTGCTGCAGGTCCCCCCTCTCTCTCTCAGTGGAGCAGCAGTGCTGCAGGTCCCCCCCTCTCTCTCTCTCAGTGGAGCAGCAGTGCTGCAGGTCCCCCCTCTCTCTCTCAGTGGAGCAGCAGTGCTGCAGGTCCCCCCCTCTCTCTCTCAGTGGAGCAGCAGTGCTGCAGGTCCCCCCCCCTCTCTCTCAGTGGAGCAGCAGTGCTGCAGGTCCCCCCCTCTCTCTCTCAGTGGAGCAGCAGTGCTGCAGGTCCCCCCCCCTCTCTCTCAGTGGAGCAGCAGTGCTGCAGGTCCCCCCTCTCTCTCTCAGTGGAGCAGCAGTGCTGCAGGTCCCCCCCTCTCTCTCTCTCAGTGGAGCAGCAGTGCTGCAGGTCCCCCCCTCTCTCTCTCAGTGGAGCAGCAGTGCTGCAGGTCCCCCCCCTCTCTCAGTGGAGCAGCAGTGCTGCAGGTCCCCCCCTCTCTCTCTCAGTGGAGCAGCAGTGCTGCAGGTCCCCCCCTCTCTCTCTCAGTGGAGCAGCAGTGCTGCAGGTCCCCCTCTCTCTCTCAGTGGAGCAGCAGTGCTGCAGGTCCCCCCTCTCTCTCTCAGTGGAGCAGCAGTGCTGCAGGTCCCCCCTCTCTCTCTCAGTGGAGCAGCAGTGCTGCAGGTCCCCCCTCTCTCTCTCAGTGGAGCAGCAGTGCTGCAGGTCCCCCCTCTCTCTCTCAGTGGAGCAGCAGTGCTGCAGGTCCCCCCCTCTCTCTCTCAGTGGAGCAGCAGTGCTGCAGGTCCCCCTCTCTCTCTCAGTGGAGCAGCAGTGCTGCAGGTCCCCCCTCTCTCTCTCAGTGGAGCAGCAGTGCTGCAGGTCCCCCCTCTCTCTCTCAGTGGAGCAGCAGTGCTGCAGGTCCCCCCTCTCTCTCTCAGTGGAGCAGCAGTGCTGCAGGTCCCCCCCTCTCTCTCTCAGTGGAGCAGCAGTGCTGCAGGTCCCCCTCTCTCTCTCAGTGGAGCAGCAGTGCTGCAGGTCCCCCCCCTCTCTCTCAGTGGAGCAGCAGTGCTGCAGGTCCCCCCTCTCTCTCTCAGTGGAGCAGCAGTGCTGCAGGTCCCCCCTCTCTCTCTCAGTGGAGCAGCAGTGCTGCAGGTCCCCCCTCTCTCTCAGTGGAGCAGCAGTGCTGCAGGTCCCCCCCTCTCTCAGTGGAGCAGCAGTGCTGCAGGTCCCCCCCTCTCTCAGTGGAGCAGCACTGCTGCAGGTCCCCCCTCTCTCTCTCAGTGGAGCAGCAGTGCTGCAGGTCCCCCCCCTCTCTCTCAGTGGAGCAGCAGTGCTGCAGGTCCCCCTCTCTCTCTCAGTGGAGCAGCAGTGCTGCAGGTCCCCCCCTCTCTCTCAGTGGAGCAGCAGTGCTGCAGGTCCCCCCTCTCTCTCTCAGTGGAGCAGCAGTGCTGCAGGTCCCCCCCTCTCTCTCTCAGTGGAGCAGCAGTGCTGCAGGTCCCCCCCCCCTCTCTCTCAGTGGAGCAGCAGTGCTGCAGGTCCCCCCCCTCTCTCTCAGTGGAGCAGCAGTGCTGCAGGTCCCCCTCTCTCTCTCAGTGGAGCAGCAGTGCTGCAGGTCCCCCCCTCTCTCTCAGTGGAGCAGCAGTGCTGCAGGTCCCCCCCCTCTCTCTCAGTGGAGCAGCAGTGCTGCAGGTCCCCCCCTCTCTCTCAGTGGAGCAGCAGTGCTGCAGGTCCCCCTCTCTCTCTCAGTGGAGCAGCAGTGCTGCAGGTCCCCCCTCTCTCTCAGTGGAGCAGCAGTGCTGCAGGTCCCCCCCTCTCTCTCAGTGGAGCAGCAGTGCTGCAGGTCCCCCTCTCTCTCTCAGTGGAGCAGCAGTGCTGCAGGTCCCCCCTCTCTCTCTCAGTGGAGCAGCAGTGCTGCAGGTCCCCCCTCTCTCTCAGTGGAGCAGCAGTGCTGCAGGTCCCCCCCCTCTCTCAGTGGAGCAGCAGTGCTGCAGGTCCCCCCCTCTCTCAGTGGAGCAGCACTGCTGCAGGTCCCCCCTCTCTCTCTCAGTGGAGCAGCAGTGCTGCAGGTCCCCCCTCTCTCTCTCAGTGGAGCAGCAGTGCTGCAGGTCCCCCTCTCTCTCTCAGTGGAGCAGCAGTGCTGCAGGTCCCCCCTCTCTCTCTCAGTGGAGCAGCAGTGCTGCAGGTCCCCCCCCCCTCTCTCTCAGTGGAGCAGCAGTGCTGCAGGTCCCCCCCCTCTCTCAGTGGAGCAGCAGTGCTGCAGGCCCCCCCCCTCTCTCAGTGGAGCAGCAGTGCTGCAGGCCCCCCCCCCCTATCTCCATCTTCCCCATGCCTCTCATTTTCTGGCTGTTGCTAGCCAATAAATAAAAGATAACAATGAAAAAAGGATATCTACACTTGAAGGATGCTTTCTCCTATGAGTCAAACAATTCACAAACACACGCACCATGCACACATTATACAGAAGTACTCACTACGAGTCATGGTATTTACTAAGCCAAATATAGCTCTCTGAAGAGGGATGAACTGACTTCACCAAAGAAAGAATGTTTAAGTTGGTTTCAAAGAATGAACAAGAAAGTTGGTATCCTCAGTCGACAATGACAGCAAATCTGAAAGCAGTTCAAACAGGCCAACAAGGCTACATTCAGAGCCCCAAACAAACGGGGGCCAAGAATCCACACAGACTTTATTAACTATCTATTATGCTGATGGTGAGAGACGCTTACAGCAGAAGGGCTTCAGAGAAAGGAAAAACACTCCTGGATTTAAGAAAGCTTGGTTACTTAAAGCAATTAAAGGCAGGTCGAGACACATCTCAGACAAAATGTGGGGAGCTGTGAGAGATGCCGTTGCACTTCTCTGGTTTGCAGGACTCTGGAAGAGGGGAAGGTGAAGAGAAAGGCTGGGGAGAAGAGAAATAGGATCAAGAGAGCAAGTCTCGGAGATGAGTCAGAAGCCTATTCACGGGAGGCCAGCAAATGAAGCCTGGACTGATCTGATGTGACAGTGGGGCCAGAAGGCTGCCTCTGCCCAGTGCCAGAACGAGAGCAGGTCCATTTGTCTCTCTTCTGCGCTGAGAAACCTTCTTCCGCACTCAGTAGCTTTGTATCACCACTCCTCAGATAAACAAGCCAATGGAAAGATTTATGTTTTATTTATTTATTTATTTATTCCCCTTTGTTGCCCTTGTTGTTTTATGGTTGTAGTTATTATTGTTGTTGTTATTGATGTCGTAGTTGTTGGATAGAAATGGAGAGAGGAGGGAAGACAGAGAGGGGGAGAGAAAGACAGACACCTGCAGACCTGCTTCACCGCCTGTGAAGCAACTCCCCTGCAGGTGGGGAGCCGGGGGCTCGAACTTGGATCCTCATGCCGGTCCCTGCGCTTTGCGCCACCTGCACTTAACCTGCTGCACTACCGCCTGACTCTAAGATTGATGTTTTTTTCTGTTTTAGTTTCATTATAGAAACTTGGAGATTGATGCTATGACCTAAATAGACAAGCCTCCTTGAATTATTATGGTTAAAGAAGCTGCTGTGATGTCATGGCTAATACTTCACTTCTGTAGCATCCTAATCCCTGTGTTTCCATGTGTCAGCCTAAGAAGGTAGAGAAATGGAAAGGGCAGAAAACCCAGGAGAGCTTTTGACCTTTCTGCCTTTCCCTAAATATATATTTGCACACAGTTAGCAGAGACTAGTGGGAGAGAGTGAGCATGAGTAACATCCTGAGAGCCCTCGGGAAAATGCATTTTTAATTTATTTCTGCTTCTTTCCTTGCCTAGATTAAATAAGTGGATAACGCCAGAGAGACGGGCGCCAGCCCAGCAGCCCGAGAGAGAAAAACAATGACACATTCTTGCTCTCCCCTTGAAATCAGCAAAGATCAGAAAAATACCATTTTGGCAGGGGCCGTTGCTGCTGGTTTCAGATTATCTATTTTTTCTTCCCAGAAAGAAAACAAAATCTAAGAATACACAAAAAAGCATGGCTCAGCCAGCTGATCAATTAGAGAGCAGAGCAGTGTAGCAGACGACTGTTGTACCTGAATCGTAGCTTCCCAGTTGGATTATAAATGCTGGGTTGATTGAAAAGACTTTGTAGACGCAGAGGAAAAGCAAGAAGGAGTGTCTCTGCTCCTTCTGCAGGAGACACAGGCGCAAACCACACGCACATCTGTCCAGATTCATAGAGGGCAGCTCACTGGGCGGGTGGGGGTAGAGACTCAAAATTAAAAGCTATCAGCAAATGGTGGGGGGTGTGTGAATGTGTGTGTGTGAGTGGGTGTGTGTCTGTGTATGAGTGTGTGTGTGAGTGTGTGTGTGTGAGTGTGAGTGTGTGTGAGTATGAGTGTGTGTGTGAGTGTGTATGTGTATGTGCAAGTGAGTGTGTGTGAGTGTGTGTGAGTGTGTGTATGAGTGTGAGTGTGTGAGTGTGTGTGAGTGAGTGTGTGTGAGTGTGTGTGTGAGTGTGTGTATGAGTGTGTGTGTATGTGAGTATGTGTGAGTGTGTGTGTGAGTGTGTGCGTGAGTGTGTATGTGTGAGTGTGTGTGTGAGTGTGTGTGTGTGAGTGTGTATGTGTGTGTGTGAGTGTGTGTGTGTATGTGTGAGTGTGTATGTGTGAGTGTGTATGTGTGTGTGTGTGAGTGTGTATGTGTGAGTGACTGTGTGTATGTGTGAGTGTGTGTGAGTGTGTGTGTGTGTGTGAGTGTGTATGTGTGTGTGTGGGTGAACTGTATTTTACTGTTGATATTATTTAAAATTGTGAGGGAGAAAAGAATTACATTTCCTGTCTCTTAACTCTTGGCTGTTTCCTCACAGAAGACTGGGATTTTTTTTAACAGCATCCTTGTGAACTTTAAACTCAGCCTACTCACTTCCCTGGCCAAGGGTGGGACGTATTCTGGAGGAGGGCTGGTATCATTTCTGTGCTACTGCACGGCGCCCCCTGATCCTATTGACAGTCCAAATTAAACGGGACTTATTGCAAAGGGCCCGGTATCTATAAATAGCTTGGTGCGCTTTATCTGCCTCTCCCATGTGTGGGCAGAACACTGCGAAGTCTTTCCCTTGAAACTCTGATGACCCTGACTGGGTTCTGTTAGTGTTGTTTTATTTGTTTGTTTTTTAAGATCTCCTGATGTTGATAAAAGTGGGGAAAAAATAATAAAAAACAGGAATCACTCTGCCCTTGTAGCATCTGGACAGAAAGCAGAGAAAAATTAAATGGAAGGTGTGGGGGTTATGCTGGCATAAGACAAAAGGTTACAGAAGGAAGAAGGAAAGAAGAGTGGGTCTGATCCTTTCTGACAGCTTTGTTTTTACACACACACACACACACACACACACACACACACACACACCCCTTCAAATCTAAAGAAAACTAGTTCACTTGAACTGACTGTAATGTGATTAGACAAACTGACCACAGAGCAGGCCACTGGGATCAGAGGCCTTGTCTGTCTGTCTGTCCTGAAATTACAGTATCTTTCCCAGGAGGTGAGATCTCTGGGGTCTTCTCTCCCTCTACAGCAAACAATCCAGGGATATTTTCAGCTCTGGAGGCAGTGCTGAGGCCAAACATGAACCTGACCTTGAACTGAGTCCCCGCCTTTGCAACTTCCTCGTGGAATAATATTTCCCAAAGTGGAGAATATTATCAGACTCAGTGCCGCAGGCCTTGGGCTTCCTGATAAAGTCTCCCCACCATTTTCTGATTCCTCTCTTTCTTTGACTGCAGCGTCCACTATCTGACCTTCCAGCTCCACCAGCTTTGCTACAGTCTTTTCAAAAACACCACAGAGACCTATATGGTCACTAGCTGAAAATCTCCATATTTCTTCGCCTGCCTTTATTCCAACCGTTGACCAGCATACAGACTTTTAACGTTTTCCAGTTCTCCTCTGCTGAGAGGAATTCTAACCAAGGGGGCTGATGGGTAATGCCAAAACTGACAGGGATTCTAACCAAGGGGGCTGATGCGTAATGTCAAACTGACAGGGCATATTGATGATCGCCTCATGATTTAGCCCATGTCTCTGTTGCTGTGGTGCACCATGCTTGTCTTCCTGCTTATCGTAATTGTAGCTCAGAGCCAAGTCAGGTCACATAACTCCTGGCTGGGCTAGCTGGGGACTTCTCCCCGTACTCAGAATTCCATGAACTTCAGTGCCTTAGCTTTACAGCTGGTGCTTACTAACCGGCTGTTGTGTCTCCTTTGTTTGTGCATGTGTGTTTACTCACACATTTTAAGGCCCTTTAGAACTGCCCTGTCACCGGTATGTAAGAAGCGCACAAATGGTATTTTGTAGCCTAGAAAAGATTTCCCCTCTAAAATTTGCTATCAAGTTTTCCTATTAAATAAGAATTTTTTTTAAAAAAAGAATAAATTATTTGTGTAGGCACCAAGTCCCAGTGATCACTCTAGTAACAAAATAATCACAACAGCAACAACAACAATAATAGTTCTTGTTAATCAAGTATTTAGAGGCTAAATAAAAGTATAACATTCCTTCTAGGAACTTTAGGAAGACCACTGGTCACACTGCATGGATGGATATAGAGTAGCATTTGGACATTTCATTCCTGTATATTCTCTTAGAGTTAATTTTCCTGTGGACAGAAAACTGCTACTGACTTATCGACTAGAGCACACACCGCTGATTTTCCTATGTCTTAGCTCTGCATGCACATTGGTTTTACAGCATTTGCAGGCCCACTCGTGGCTTAGCATATGGTGCGGCTTCAAAGCAGCACAACTGACCACCTCCCCGCTTGTCGCATCATAGCAACAGAGACACTGACTTTTCATTTTCGCTTTTCCCCAGGCCCTGGGAGACATATGCCAAACATTTGGCATTCTTAGCAGCAGAGTCGATCATAATTAGGCTTCTAAATTAAAGTTCAGTGTCAGCTAGGACACGTCATATTTTCTGCATTTGTCTCAGCGAATAAAATTTGGGCACAAGAAAACAGCGAGAGCGGGCAGACCTCACGGCTTTTAGTGTTTGGTTTCACAGGATGTCAGCAGAGAAGGAGACATAAAGACGTACCGGAGATGATCGGAAGCGCTGTTCGCGCAAAGCTGTCTCCTTTCTAAACCCCTGCTGTGGAGTGTGGCTCCACTGTGGCTGTGGGCTGAGTGGGAGCTTCGCTGGAAATGAACAGCTGTGGGGAGATGTGGTGCAGTGCCAGCTCACTGGCACAGCAAGTCACTTCACGGGCCTTCCCCTTGGCCGCCTGGCCTGGCTTGGCTTTCAGTGGCGATGTTGATTTCACAGGGGAAATGAACAGTGCTTCTTGCTGGAGTTCAGTCAGAATCCATCGACATGCTTTTGAGATGAGCGTTTCTGATACAGGGACCAGATGCTTGTATTGGGTGTGTAACTACAGGTTGCCCTCATCACCCACACTGAGTGAATCCTAGTCATCATCCATCCATAGATCGGAGTTTAGACTCAGATCTCTCTCTCTCTCTAAGTTTTATGTTTGGACTCTTTATCTACTATTGGATAGAGACAGAGAGAGATTGCGAGGGGAGGGGAGACAGAGAGACAGTGACACCTGCAGTCCTGCTTCACCACTCACGAAGATTTCCTCTTGCCGGTGGGGACTAGGGGTTTGAACCCAGGTCCCTGCGCACTGCAGTGTGAACACTGAACTAGGTGCACCACTGCCTGGCCCCTCAAGTATTTCTCTGAGACTGCATTTAATTTATAAATTGATGAAGTATATCTCAATTGCCTCAATAAAATAAAGACATTGTTTAAATCCCTACTAAGTGTTGGCAAAGTTTGGATCAGAATTCAGTTCATTTATTGGGTATCAGAAAGTTATATACTGTTTTGGTCAGAAAAACATAGAAAAATAGGTCAGATCGGTTTTTTCCAACAAGACACTATTCAGAACAAATGGGAGCCCAGGGCTGCATGACTGGCAGAAGGCACATGCTGTCGTGGACAAGCATCTGGGTTGCAGCCCCAAGTCCCCACGGGCAGCGGGGTCGACTCAGGAGCAGTGTCGCACGCAGGCCTCCTGTTCTGCCCGGCCCTCGCCATCTTGGCAAAGCAGTGACACTGGTGACAGTGACATTATGACCTCAGACAGAAGCCTAGAATCCGCCTGCCAGTACTTTACGGTGCACCAAGGTGCTTGTAGAGATGTGTGGAACTGGGGAGGATATTCCTAACTAATCATTCACCACCATGGAACTTTCCTTTTAAAACCAGTTTTATTTTATGTGTAAGAGAAGGAGGGAGATGAAGAGGAGAAGAGGAGGCAAGGGGAGAGGAGAGGAGGGGAGGGGAGAGGAGGGGAGAGGAGGGGAGGGGAGAGGAGGGGAGGGGAGAGGAGGGGAGGGGAGAGGAGGGGAGGGGAGAGGAGGGGAGAGGAGGGGAGGGGAGAGGAGAGGAGAGGAGGGGAGAGGAGAGAAGGGAAAGGGAGGGGAAGGAAAGGGAGAGGAGAGGAGAGAAAGGAGGGGGAAGGGGAGGGGAGGGGAGGAGAGAGGAGAGGAGGGGAAGGGAGGGGAAGGAAAGGGAGAGGAGAGGAGGGGAAGGAAGGGGAGAAGAGAGGAAGGAAAGGGAGAGGAGAGGAGAGAAAGGAGGGGGAAGGGGAGGGGAGGGGAGGGGAGGGAAGGGAAGGGAAGGGAAGGGAAGGGAAGGGAAGGGAAGGGAAGGGAAGGGTGGAAGCCTCCTTTCTTTAGGTGCCAAGTTCCTATGGCAATGAACTAAACTATCCTTGTGAGTGAGCTATTTCATAGCCCCTATCTTTTTTTATTTTATTTTTTATATTGCTTTATTTTCCCTTTTGTTGCCCTTGTTTTATTGTTGTTGTAGTTATTGTTATTGATGTCATCATTGTTGGACAGGACAGAGAGAAATGGAGAGAGATGGGGAAGACAGAGAGGGGGAGAGGAACCTTCCCCTCCTACCATGAACCATGTGGCGAAACTCCTGTCTGCAGATCTGCGTAGCTGATCCTCCTTCTTGAGTAAACGTTTTATTTATAGACCCACACAGGAATAATTGTTACACATTTAAGAATGCTCTAGATCAGTGCACCTCAATAAAAATACAAGTAAGCCACTTCTGTAATTATAATTTTTCAGAAACAATAAAGGCAGTGCGTAGAGCTATGGTAAATGAATGTCACAGTGTTTTTACGTAACCCAATCTATTCAAAAAATTATCATTGTGACATATAGTTTATATAAACCCTTAATCAGAATTTTTGTATCTTTTTATTATTTTGTCTTTGAAAAATACTGTGTACTCTACAGATGTGTACTAGACATTTCAATTTGAATGCTCAGTTTTCCAAATTTCAAGGGGAAACAGTTCAGTCTGAATAACAAAGTGATGTTTAATGGAATCTATTTTAAACTGACCATTTCTTTAAGTATCATTTTTAATTTTTTATTATCATTATTTATCTGGTAGAGACAGCCAGAAATTGAGAGGGCAGGGGGAGGTAGAGAGGGAGAGAGACAGAGAGACCTGAAACACCACCACTCTCAAAGCTTTCCCCCTGCAGGTGGGGACCGGGGGCTGGAACCTGGGTCCTTGCGCTTTGTAACGTGCGCCAACTCCCGGCCCCTGGTTATTTATTTCTTTACTGCAGTGTCAGGGCTTCACACGTACTAAGTCTATTGCTGAGGGGACTCCCAGGTCCAACCTTCTATTTTTTAGATTTAATGTTTTATTGATGAGAACAAGAGAGAGAGAAAGACAGTCTTCTGCAAGCACCAGGGATGAAAGTCAGGACCCAATGTTAACAGACTTCACTCACTTCATTCACTGTGCCACTTCCCTGGGCATCCAATTTCCTATTTTTGTTTTCTTTTGAAAGAGAAGAGTTAGATAGCAGACAGACAGACAGACAGACAGACAGACAGACAGGGGAACAGAAATGAGAAATACCTGGAGCCAGGGTTTGTACCCAGTATTCTAAACATTGGAAGGCGGACACCTTACTAGGTGAGCTATCAGTAGAGGATCCACCTGCCGCCCTATTTTCCCCATTCCAGTCTCACCTGCCTGACTGTCACCAAGTGATAGTTTAAGTTCATTTCCTTATCCACACTAGCCAAGTCCTAGCTCTTCAGTAGTCACACATGTGGCACCAGGGCTACTTCTAGGTACACTGACAGCCTGCCTTTCCTGGACTGTGAAGAACCATGAAAGTAAGACTTAAAATGTTATGCGGCCGACACACGGAGACTGAAAGGCATTTATTTACTGGAAAGGGACGTTCCGTATGTTTTCATATCCTGAGCACTGTTCACACTAACGGCAGGACAAGGTTAGTATTGCTTTTCCCACTGAATTGTCTTAGAAAAATAAGAGGTTTAACTCATTGGCTAGGCATGGGGTTAAACTGCTGAGTAAAAAAAAGGGTTAACGGAACTCTGACTGAGCCGCTTTGAGAAGTTCTCTGTGATACTGTCACCAGTCACTCAGGAACGACGCTCAGCTGCAGTGTGCTGAGACCATGCCAGTTGTGGGAGGTTGGTAACCACTTCATACACTGAAAAAGCTGTCCACACATGTTCTTGGGATTGTGTAATGTGTTAAGGAAGAACTTACAGCTTGACTTCTTGGCATGACACATCTAGAAGAATTCAGCCCTGTTTAATAAGTAAATACAAATCTGGACCCATAAGACAGTTCAAAACTTTCAAATGAACTCTGAAACTACTCGTCCTGTTTCGTAAGCCAGAGGTGAGACTTGGAAATTGTCACCTTTTCAACATTTTTTCTTGGATTTCTCTCCCGCAGATTTGTAGTTTCATTTATTTATTTGTTTATTTGAGTGGGGGAAAACACAATGTGAATCGCTGGTACATGCGATGCTGGGGACTGAACCCAAACTTCACTCCTCACGGTCCAGTGTGTTAAGAGAATTTTCACTCAAGACCTGGACCCCTTTCTTCTCTGAGAAAAGGCCCTTGGTATCGTATCCTGAAGTGATGAGAAATCAGTGTCAAGATCAACAATCGCAAAACAGTTACTTAGCTGGTACCTGTGCGGCCACTTTCCCTTACACAGGTGTGCAGAACCAAAGTATCACGTGTACTGGAAAGGATGTCGGATTCCCAGACCCCCCCCCCCCCATCTAAAGAACCTGAAACGCTCTTGCATAATATCAATGACTCTCCATGGCTGCATTTTCCTCAGAGCAGAGGATACACAGACCTGATCCAAACAGAGCGTCCTAGCCCTCCTAGCTCTGATAGTCCTGTTTTCACCTCCTCAAGACTGGGATCAAGCAAAACATCAATGCATTCATCCTCTGTCACAGCTACCGTCATCTATTTGCAAAGAAACCCTTACAGGTACTCGAATTTGTCTGTTTTCAGCGAAACTAGTAGTGAAACTTAATTTACAGACAAGTCAGTTTTAGGTCCTGAGTTCTAAAATAAACTCCAAAGAGCTTCTCTTTGCAGTGAATTGCCTAAAATATTTAAATGAGTATTCAACTTTAGGGAAAAGTCTCCATACATAGCAGTTTAGGAGGGCATCTACTAGGATATAAAGTGCATCTGAACCGGGAAAATAATGCTTTGCTCTAAGTGAAGTTATTGCCATTTTATTATTTGGGCTAGTGGAGCTGTCCTGGTTGCTTATGGTGCTGACAGAGTATAAGGAAGGCGTATCAGATCAGTTGTTACATTTTATTTCCTGACAATTGTAATGTCTCTTGGTTAAACAAGGATCCATCAAAATGAAATGTATTGTGTCTGCTGGCATAATTAAATTTGTGCTTTATTCTGAAGTGGAACCAGATCAATGAAGAGCAATATATGCATTAGGGCCTTTTAAGTTTGTTTGTTTCTCCAAGGTTGTTCCCCCCAACATGTTATTAAGACACACACACACACACACACACACACACACACACACACACACACACACGCTTGAGGATATTTACACTCCCGTTTCATAAATTCTAGAATTAAATGTTGCTAAAGTGCTTGATGATCACCCATGGTTTCTTACTTACTAAATAAAACAGTTCTAAGCATTCAATAATGAGGGGGAAATTTTGCTCAAAATAAAGAATTGTTTTCCCAAGGATTCTATATAGAAGGGGCTAAGAATAGAAGATCGGGATCTTAAATTTCACTGCACAAATATAACATGGATAGATTTTGCCATCCAAGAAAAATGAATAAACAGATATGCAGTCTCACTGTAAAATACATGATATTTGAAATATAATCACTTACTTGTGAATATTACTTATGGGGCAGAGATTGAGAAAAATTGATAACTTATTTTTCATATATCAAGACTGACAGTAATTTTGCCATTTTTCATCAAATCTACAGCTATAAACTTCTGGATTAAATATTCTATTCTTTTTACCATCTTTTTTTTTTTAAGAAGCATATGTGTATTGTGAGAGGAGATGGAAAAAGAGCCAGGATAGCACTCTGCTGTCTGAAGGCCGTGCCGAGGACTGAGCCTCCAGCTTTTGAGTTGTTAGAATCATTAAATAGAGACAAGAGGACTCAAGGGGGAAGAGGGAGGGAGTGAGAGAGAGAGAGAGAGAGAGAGAGGGAGAGGGAGAGGGAGAGGGAGAGAGAGAGAGAGACCTGCAGCCCTGTTTCACCTCTTGTGAAACTTCCCTTCCTTCCCCCGTGCAGTTGTGGACTGGGGGTTTGAATCCTTAAGGCGACTGCTTAGCAGCATAAGGGGTTTGCAAAATAACAATCTCAGTGTTCTTTGCTACTGAGGTCCTTTACTGATACTGGGAGGGAAAGGAGTTTTTGTCAGAGTTTAGGCCCTGAGAAATATTTGCAGTATGGTGAGGAGAACAGAATTTGAGAGATGAATAGATGGCTAAAACCAAGAGAACAGGGAACTTTACGAGGGCAGGGGAGGTAAAAGTTAAGCATAAGCAGGGCTTCTTCTTAGGCTGGATAACAAGCCTTGAGAGAGTTGAAGGATCCCATCTTGATGGAAAGCCAGCTCCCTTCTGACACTCAAGACACCACAGACTTAGGGTGTCGCAGCAGGAAAGGGTCCTTTCCACCAGGGACATAAAGCCCTTCTCATAATGGATGGTTATATGGCCGGACATACACACCTGGATTTGAGGTCAGTGCTTCACGGACAACAGGGGCATACAGAAAGAAACAGAGATTTGGATGTGATGAGAAGATTGGTTGGTTGGTTGTTGGATACACAGCACACAGTCTTGAAGGATGACCCACAAATAACTAGCTACTATTGTAAGACTGATAATTTCTGGGGTCCAGTAATTTGGGTTTTCTGTTGATGATTTTTTCCCCCTTCATGATTATCGCTGGGGCTCTGTGCCTGCAATACTAACCCACTGCTTCTGTGGCCATTTTTTTCAATTTTTTTTTTAATAGGAGAGGGAGAAATTGAAAGGGGTGGGGGGAGATAGTGAGGAAAAGAGAAAGACAGACGCCTGCAGATCTGCTTCAACATTTGTGAAGCGACCCCCCCCCCCACCCCCACAGGTGGGAAGCTGGGGCCTTGAACCGGGATCCTTATACCGGTCCTTGGGGTTTGTACTATGTGTGCTTAACTAACCTGGTGTGCCACTGCCCAACCCCTCTTTGATAATTGTTTTAAACATTCTTTAGCTTTCTTCTTACAGTAGAAACTAGGTAACTGTTCAAACACAATACAGACACTTTTGTTTGAAAGAATCCATTATCAGAAATGATGCACCAAGTCCACCGCTCCTATCTCTGCGAGCCGCATGCGTAGGGCACGGTTTCTGTCTCACGTCAGGCATCTGGTTTCCATTACGGCCATTCAGTAGCGTGTCCTTGTTTTCCATTCCATCCTTATACAACAGCACTGTCCCAGTTTCACTGTCAAGCTTCCCTCAGCTCTAGTTCAGCATCAGAGACTCATTAAGATGGAGCAATTTGGTGTTTAATGAGTTGTTAGCCCTGAGTAAATATATTAAAATAATAGAGTGCTAAATCTGAATTGAATTGCATTGGGCTTGTTGTTTTTGCTCAATAATGTCTTCTGCAGCAAAAAGAAGTGACACTTAAAAAGCAGTTTTGGATAAAATATATTCAGAATCACTTATACTTACTTTTCACATAATATCCATCTCTTATTTATTTGATTCGTTTTTTTTTTCCTGTTACCCTGTTTTTCAGTCTCTCTTATTTGTGATTTCAAATATCTCCAATTTTATTTCACAAATAATACATGGGGGTCTACACAACTGGAATATAGAATGTAATAAATCTTGGACAAAAATGAAAAAAAAACTCCTAAGATAACTCCACAATTTGAATACTATGGTGCAGTAGATACATTAAAATCCAGAGCATACTCACTAGCAGTGAGTGATCTGGCTACAGAAATGTGGAGTCTCTCGGTTCATCTATTAGTGTTCTCAAACCTTGGTCAATATGACACTTTTTTAAAAAAAAATATTTTATTTATTTATGAGAAAGATAGGAGGAGAGAGAAAGAACCAGACATCACTCTGGCACATGTGCTGCCGGGGATCGAACTTGGGACCTCATGCTTGAGAGACCAAAGCTTTATCACTGCGCCACCTCCCAGACCACAGTATGACACTTCTTAATCCACAGCCCAGCTCTCTGTGGTCTGCTTCAAACCTGTCAACATTAGACACACACACACACACACACACACACACACACACACACACACACACACACACACACACACTTCTCTCTCTCTCTCCTATTACTCTAAGCCTCACAGAGCCTCAGGAACAATTGAAAAGCAAGACCGAATTTAATCTGTCTCATGGCTCATCAACAGATGAGCTCATCAACTAAACTGTCAGTTTAGTTGAAATAGACATATTCCCCCCCATAATAAACCAGTAGGGTTCAGCTGGGTTTTAAGTTCACAAGCAGAATCTCAGGTAAGAGAGACACGAACGACTGCCCTTTGACTTAAAAAAAAAAAAAGAAGAAAGAAAGAAAGAAAGAAAGCAAGCATGTTTCTCTTGTGCCCAACTGAGCAAGCTCAAACGTACACTTAAAAAAGATCCACAGCATAGCTATTTATAGGGCTGTAACAATTTTGATTCATGATACCATTAGACTCATTCAGGAGCATTTCACTTGAGACTGGGAGCTGCTTCTGTAATAGAACGGCCAGAAATGTAGAAATTGCTCAGAATTGGCATCTTGACAGGTGCTATTTTCTTGAGATGAATCAGAAATGGACTACGATAATATTTGAATCTGGATGTTATGTAAGTCAGCTAGCTGGATAGGTAATCTAAGAATTTTATTACTCAAAGAGAAAAGGTACTTCAGTGGAAAGAGCATGAGAAGTCAAATGCAAATACAATTTGGAGAACTCACTCAGATGACCTCTTCAAATGTCACATATCTATAAATGAAAACAGATAAGCTTTTGTAATTAAAAACGTGTGTGTGTGTGTGTGTGTGTGTGTGTGTTTGTGTGACAGAACTATAAACATATGCTTGTGACGGGTCTTAATATAGAACCCTGGTACCCACGCAGGGATCATTTCCTCTGTTTCCTCCACTTACATATGAAGACTTTCTCTTTTTCCCTCTTATCTGTATTTAACGTCTATATGTGCATGGCGGTGTATCTGAAAGCATGAAAATGCACATACTTGTCTTAAAAATACCATCTAATGTCAGCACATTGCCAGCTTAAGTTTGAAGCCACACAATTAAGAGAGGCGTTGATGGCATCTGAAGGAAGCCTCCAGCAAAGACAGAGCATGTCAGTGATTCCAGGTCTTCCTTGTCAGAAGTGTGCAGTGAAAATGACAATGATTCTCATCTCAGTAACACTGAGAGAAAAGCTTTCCAAGAGGGAGTCATGGGGAAGGATCATATAGATGTGCACACCAAGATCATAGCTGGAAAATCATCTTGTAGGACAATCTATTCTACTAGTTTTTTCTAAAAAACAAACAAACAAAAAAACAAGAAGAAGCTTGTATAAGACATGCTATGAAAACAAACAAAACCCCTCACTACTCTGCAAACTGCTTGACTGATTTTAAGGTAAACAGCGCTGTGAAAACTGCAGCTGAAATGCTGCTATTTGGGGGCCAGATAGGTGGTAGTGCACCTGGTTGAGTGCATAATATCACGATGTGCAAGGACCCAGGTTCAAGCCCCCAGTCCCCATGTGCAGGGGGAAAGCCTAAAGGGTGGTGAAGCAGGGCCGCAGGTGTCTCTCCTTCTCTCCCTCTCTGTCTCCCCCTGCCCTCTCAATTTCTGGCTGTCTCTACCCAATAAATAAAGATGATAAAGAAATGCTACCATTTTGAATGATAGTAAATGCTTTTTAAACTGGCTAATGACGGAAGTTTGAAACAACAACTCTGAAAGGAAACCACTCTGTAGATAGGAAGATATCTATGTGGATCCGGTGGGACTGCCATTTATTGACAAGGGTAGAAGTTATTAGCCTTAAGTTATTAGCAAGTTCACTTGGGTCTAGTAACCATGATGAAGCAGCAGCAGCTTACTGCAGGGTGTCGTGACAGCTGTTAGGCTCATAAAGTGTTGGTGCCACTTAGTCAGAGACAAAGGAGCTAACATGTAGGCTTATACATGAAAAGCTACTGCTGGTACGAAAGGAAACAAATTAGTAAAAGAGTCCAACACATGCTCACATTGGGGTGGCAGAGACAATGGTTTTAAGAATACCCTTTGTCAGAGATCAGCAGAGACTGTTTCAGACCTAATGTTGATGTCCACTGAATTGCAAGAACCAACAAAAGAATTTGTCAGTGTCCTGACTATAATCCAGTTACGTCAGCAGCACACAGAAACAAGGGAAGGGATAAGATCACAGATGGGAGAGAGAATTCCGGAAGCTGGTCAGACATGCATCTTGCCATGGACAAGGAACGGGGTTCAAATCCTGACAGCACATGGGACACTGACACTAAGGCCCCAGGAAGCCTTCATGGGTGATGGAGTTACAGTGTGGCACCCTCTTCCCTCCCTCCCTCCCTCCCTATTTATGTATTTAAAACAAAACAGGGAGTCAGGCGGGAGCGCAGCGGGTTAAGTGCACGTGGCATAAAGCGCAAGGACTGTCGTAAGGATCCCGGTTCGAGCCCCCGGCTCCCCACCTGCAGGGGAGTCGCTTCCCAGGCGGTGAAGCAGGTCTGCAGGTGTCTGTCTTTCTCTCCCCCTCTCTGTCTTCCCCTCCTCTCTCCATTTCTCTCTGTCCTATCCAACAATGACAACATAAATAACAACAACAATAATAACTACAACAATAAAACAAGGGCAACAAAAGGATTAAATAAATATTTTAAAAAAAAAGACTAGGAAAACTTCCACTGGAGGGAGTGGGGTATGGAACTCTAGTGGTGGGAATTGCATGGAATTGTACCCCTCCTATCCCCCAAAATTGACCTTTGTAATCTTTGTAGACCATTATGTCTCTGCCTCATGTTTCCTCCAATGCTTACCAGCTCCTACTGATTTTTAATTTTTTCCCTCATTATTGGGGCATCACACCAAGGGCAGAGAGAGAGACAGACAGAGGAACAGAGACCACAGCGTCACATTCCCTCAGTGCAGTCAGGGGCAGCCTTGCACCGTGTCGGCAGCTATTTGCCTGTCTCGCTGACCCTTCCCATTCCAGTTGGAACATAATGTCATTTTCCCAGCAGTAGGTACCAGGTGGCTGCATCCCCATCTCTCCTTTTTAATCAGGGAAACATGTATTATGAGTAAAGGTAAGAAACATGCATTCAGGGAGTCGGGCGGTAGCACAACATGTTAGCACAGGTGGCGCAAAGCGCAGGGACCGGCGTCAGGATCCCGGTTCGAGCCCCCGGCTCCCCCACCTGCAGGGGAGTCGCTTCACAGGCGGTGAAGCAGGTCTGCAGGTGTCTGTCTTTCTCTCCTCCTCTCTGTCTTCCCCTCCCTCTCTCCATTTCTCTCTGTCCTATCCAGCAACGACGACAACAAAAACAGCAGTAATAACTACAATAAAAAACAACAAATAAATAAATATAAGAAAATAAAGAAAAAAAGGAAAGAGAGAGGAAAAGAAAAGAAAGTCACATTCAAAAGCCAGTGAAATGTAGCATGTCATAGTTAGAACCAAGTAGGCCTGAAACTTTGTTCTTGTGGCTATCTAATGCTTGATTTGGGGGCATATTCCTGTCTCTAAATTTTAGCTTACCTCTTCTAAAAATGATACTTAGAAGAAAGACTTTCAACTCCCAAGTTCGTGAAATGTCAAAGTCACAAGAAATATGAAAATATCAGTGGCATAGAAGGCCCTCACATCCGTTCACATACATCTTCTATTCTTGTCTTCCTTTGGTTATGAGCTAAGAGTCAGAACTGGAATACAGACATCTGTGAGTGTGGCATGCACAGTTTAGCAGCTCTCTCTCTCCCTGGTGGAGAGACAGTCTCTTTCCTCTGCTGACTCATTGTCTCCCTTCATGCTCTGCCCAGGTTTCCAGCTTTTCCACTAGCATTTAAACTTAAATTACCACTTAGATCAGATCAAAAGCATGTTCCTGGTTGTGAGAAGAAAGACTGCTTTAAGCTCACACTAATCCCTTAATACACCATGATATTTAGGTACCTTTTGTTCCTACATGAAATTACTTTTCAGCCCCTCTGATGTACTGAAAGCCCTTTAAAGACATTAGCCCAGTGCAAGTTAACCTGTTAGGAGATCTGTTTTGTGCTTGGCAAATGCTTGTCAGACAAGCTTTCCACACAGAGATGTGTGATTTACATTCGTCTGCATGAGAATGTCACTCAGGGGACAAGCTTCTTGCTTTATTCTTAAGCTGCTAGACAAAGAAGGCCAGGTGGTTTCTTTCTCTCTCTCTTCTTCTAGTTTTTCCTTCTTTTTTCTAAGTAGATAAATGATATTGGATTCCTAAGGAATATAAAGTGCAAGGGTACTGATCAAACCTCTACTTTGCAATGGGACCTCATATCCTATTTACATCACCATTATTATCATCGATCATAGACTACGTTCTGGTGACTGGTCAAAACCAACCCCCTTAACTCTGTATCCTATCTTTTTTTTAAATATTTATTTATTTACTTTTTTCTTGCCCTTCTTTCTTTTTATTATTGTTGTAGTTATTATTATTGTTGTTGATGTCATCACTGTTGGATAGGACAGAGAGAAAGGAGGAGAGGAGGGGAAGACCGAGAGGGGGAGAGAAAGACAGACACCTGCAGACCTGCTTCACCGCCTGGGAAGCGACTCCCCTGCAGGCCAGGGGCTCAAACCAGGATCCCTCACACCTGTCTTTGCGCTTTGCGCCACCTGTGCTTAACCCGCTGCGCTACCACCCAACTCTCTCTGTATCCTATCTTACAGAGACAACGAAGCAGAGAGACAGAGAGACAGAACGAAGGAAAGACACCAGGACACTGAAGAGTGAGCCCAAGAGAACCCAAACCCTCTTACTCTGTCTCTGGGCTATAAACTCAGAGCCTCGCCTACATCTCCCAAGCCACCCTGTTTCTGGGTGGTCCTTCTCTCCCTCAAGTATAGTATAAGCGAATTCAGAAAAAATCATCGGAAACTCTAGGTATTCAGAGGTGCAGTGTTAGACTCTGCTGAGACACAGTCCTGGCTGAGCAGCAAGAGAAAGAAAGAGGCTTAAGGTGGTTGAGCGGGGGCAGACACAGAGAAATCAGAGGAGCTGGAAGTCAGGTCCTGCACATCCATTTATGCTGGAGAAGAGGGAGAGGGGAGGAGAGTGAGCGGGACTTTCTTGGTTCTCCTTAGCTGACAGACCAGGCACGCGCGCGTGTGCCTAGGTTCTACTTTCAAACATCATTCTCTACTAAAAGGAAGCTGGGCTTCACGGAGGAATGACTGGTTTGCGGACTAGGCAAGTATGTCACAAGTTAGACCTATAGCATCTTACTTACAGTGGCAAAATAATAATAATAATAACAACAACAATTATTATTATTATCACAAAAGGGAGGGTTCAGGTGGTCCTGGAACATTGATGGCAGAGGGGGACCTAGTGGGGGCTGTGCTGTTATGTGGAAAACTGGGAAGTGTTATGCATGAACAGACTACTGTATTTACTGTTGACTGTAAAACATTAATCTCCCAATAAATAAATAAAATGCATAATAAGCACAAAAAAGAGAGAGGAAAGTCAACCCAAGCATACCTTATTGACCCCAAGGGATATCTTATTGAAATATGAGAGGCATTCAAAGGAACTCCCAAAGGCCACGGCTGATCTGAGCAACAAAAGACGCTGCTGCGGGTATCTCCTTCTTTCTCTCTCTCTTTTCTCACCACCTATCCAGAAAAGAAGGAAACGGGAAAACTGGTAGTTGCCAGGAATGGTGGAATTGTGCAGGCAATGACAAAATAGATCAATGCATTATGTCACTCCTGGACAGGGCATCTCGTTATCTCTTTAAAGATTAGAGACAGAGATGCAGAGACACCACAGCACTGCTCCTTGGCGGTCTAGGACTCCAATCCAGGGTCTGGTACAGGATAAAGTATACACTCTACCCACTGAACTATCTCTCTTCTCCTGTGGAGAATCTTTGCAAGGCCATTAAAGTTGTCTTATATATCTGAAACTAATTTTAAATTTGAAAACAACATGCCATAGATTCACTGTTATAGGACAGGGGTAAATAGCATAATGGCACTGCAAAGACATTTTCATGCCTGAGGCTTCAGAGTTAAAGGTTCAGTTCCTTGGACAAGCATATGCCAGAGCTGAATAGTGCTCTGGAGAAATAAATAAATAAATAAATAAATAAATAAGATCCACAGTTGCCTAAGCAACCCTGAGAAACTCTAAAGGAAGTGGCCCTGCTACATTATAACATCATCATTAAAGGGGGTTGTCTGAAGGTAGGAAAATGGAGTTCTCCTCACATAATTATTTAACAAAATCAATAGGCGGTCAACCGTTGACTGTGAAATGGCCCTATATGTTCCCTGTAGTTCATTCATAGACTACAGGCTCTCATTTCCTGGAATAATCCACAGCCTCAGATTTCAAGATGATAATAACTCTTTCATGCCATCCTTCATAACTATAGCAGATGCATGTATGCGGATAGATTGAGAAGGAGGCAATATTGATTAGAGCAAAGACCTGAGTGTGATGCAATGCTCACTCCTTGGCATTCCAGACAAGTTGCTACTGTTGCTTCCGGAAAAATGAAACACAACCTACTTTAGAACTCGAGAGAGCTGACCTGGGGCTATCTCAGCGGCATGAACGGAGCTGGGCTCTGCCTTCTCCATGTCCCTAAACAGCCCCTTGAGGGACTGGATTCTGGGCCCGTTCTTTGTTGCCTTGTTCTGATGGAAGTCCAAGGATCTCCGTCTCTTCATAACACAATGGCACAACTGTGCCTTCTATCCTCTGTTCTCTACTCAGCCTGCCACTTCCATCCTTCATTTACTTGGTAATGTTGGACAACATATCACTGTTTTCAAGGTACAGCGTTTCTTCTATCTTTGCTCTACCCAAACTTCTATTTCTGTAAGCTTTACTCTGACCTCACTTCCACTGGAGTGTATATCCTTTGCTCTAGCACATTATAAGGTCTAGACATAAGTGACCCACATTCCATGACAGAACAACTCCTTGGAGCATTCACAGGGATCTTCGTTCTAAAGTTGTCCAAGGGGTCACTGACTGTGGCTCTAAAGCAGAGGTTGCAGACCCATATGTCTGCAGAGAGCACGTAAAACAAAGGAGCCAGTCCAGGCGAAGGTAAGGAAAACAGTAGTTCCTGTGAAACTGGGACTGATGCTTTCTTTGCCTCACATGCAAGAAACAAGAGAGAGTGATAGGAACCACTGTTGACTGGAGAATCTAGTCTCAAAGAAGCAATCTCTGTAAAATGCCAGCTGCTGCCAAGCATTACTTCACAGGGAAAACTGAACCAGGCCTAAAAGAGAAAGGATAACTTTCCTCTCACCTCTCTCTAGGCAAGTCAGAGGTCAGGACTTTATATATCTATACACCCTTTTGAGTTCCTTCCCTGTATCTTCTGATGCTTTTATTTAAAACGCTGATAACATTGAACAACTGCGGGAGCAAGGTATCCCTTACTGCAGAAGCACTGTGTCTCTGCATTTGTAGGCAGACACACTATGGACTTTATTATGGTCTTTGTATTATGGGAACACAAGTCACAGCCCAGTTCTAAGCTAACGATTGCAGGACAGCCATGTCGTCATTATGTGTTGTGTGTGTGAAATCATGGGCCAGTAAGCTCCCTCATAACAAGCTTGGGCAGGCGGTAACCCTGCAGAGTCCCGCCAGAGCATCCCAGAGCTGACTGACAGTAGCCATCATTTCTTCCCGTCTCACTTATTTCTGAATTAAAAAAAAAGATTTTTGCCCGACGCATTCTCCTCAGCTCCAATCTTTACAGTGGTGCAGAGCGTTTTCTTACTTTCTTAAAATACTATCACCCACATCTCCTCTTGTGTTATCTCTACTTGTTCTGACCTCCCTCCACACAGTGTCTCCACTGCTGTCAGTGATATGCGGGACATGCCTGCCCACCCTATGGTGGCGTTTCTTAGCTATCGTCAACACCCTCAATGAACAGGAATTTAATAAACAAAAGTAGATAAAAGACATGACCTGCCTTGCCTCCACACATATTTAAAGAGTAACTGCTATTAGACGAGAAGATATTTGGAGATTAGAGATCAACTGACTTTCTTTAATATGTAGCGCCCCCCCATCCACAGTCCTATACATTTATCATCAAGTATTATGTGAAATTCTTGATGGATTCCTAAGCCTAATGTATGTATTTTCAACTACCTGCCAGACATTTTGCTAGAATATTTGGTACTTCATTGTAATTCAGGTCTACTCTTCATTCTCCCATATGCTATTTAGCTCTGAGTGGAGTCTGTGGGGTTTCAGAGATCAACAATGACTCATTCACTGCTCTCCTTCAAGCCAGCTAGCGGGTCAACCTCTGCCCTGTCACTGCTCAGATGTTTGGGATCCAGCTAGAGGGTCAGCCTCTGCCCTGTCACTGCTCAGATGTTTGGGATCCAGCTAGCGGGTCAGCCTCTGCCCTGTCACTGCTCAGATGTTTGGGATCCAGCTAGAGGGTCAGCCTCTGCCCTGTCACTGCTCAGATGTTTGGGATCCAGCTAGAGGGTCAGCCTCTGCCCTGTCACTGCTCAGATGTTTGGGATCCAGCTAGAGGGTCAACCTCTGCCCTGTCACTGCTCAGATGTTTGGGATCCAGCTAGCGGGTCAGCCTCTGCCCTGTCACTGCTCAGATGTTTGGGATCCAGCTAGCGGGTCAACCTCTGCCCTGTCACTGCTCAGATGTTTGGGATCCAGCTAGAGGGTCAGCCTCTGCCCTGTCACTGCTCAGATGTTTGGGATCCAGCTAGCGGGTCAACCTCTGCCCTGTCACTGCTCAGATGTTTGGGATCCAGCTAGCGGGTCAGCCTCTGCCCTGTCACTGCTCAGATGTTTGGGATCCAGCTAGCGGGTCAGCCTCTGCCCTGTCACTGCTCAGATGTTTGGGATCCAGCTAGAGGGTCAGCCTCTGCCCTGTCACTGCTCAGATGTTTGGGATCCAGCTAGAGGGTCAGCCTCTGCCCTGTCACTGCTCAGATGTTTGTTATCCAGCTAGCGGGTCAACCTCTGCCCTGTCACTGCTCAGATGTTTGGGATCCAGCTAGCGGGTCAGCCTCTGCCCTGTCACTGCTCAGATGTTTGGGATCCAGCTAGAGGGTCAGCCTCTGCCCTGTCACTGCTCAGATGTTTGGGATCCAGCTAGCACGTCAACCTCTGCCCTGTCACTGCTCAGATGTTTGGGATCCAGCTAGCGGGTCCTCTTTATTTCTTACAAGGACTTCTGGAGCTTTTCCCTCTGAGCTGCTTTCTCTGCAAACTGCTCCTCACAAGTTCCCCAAAGTTATTGTGTTTTTAAGGGACTGAAAGTACTGCTATTGTTTTCTTATCTAAGAGCGGAGAATCCTCCTTTATTTGATTCATTAAAAGCATGATTTGATTTCTAAGTGGTATAAAACTATACAGCCAACCATTTCTTCTAGTATGATGATGATTCAGTCTCAGGAATCTAAACACATGGGTTGCAACATAACAATGCTATAATAATAATAATAATAGTGTGTGTATGTTTGTGTGTGGGTGTGTTTGTGTATGTGTGGTGAGATCACCTTGTCAACTATCTTGTGAATGACCTAGAAACTCATTCTTCCTAGGAAGTGTCTAGCTTTCTGTCAGGATGCACTACCGGAACATTATTTTAGATAGTCTTCATCTGAAATGTTGGTCAAATTGTCATTTTCCTTGGCAGCACTCTGCATTCACACCAGGATCCCAATGAGGACATGCCTGGCTCTTCTGAGTCCTGCAGGTTTCATATGCCTCAAACATGCCATGCTTCTGCGTAGGCAGGATCACTGGTGCCACACTCATGTGTCCTCAGATGACTATCCCTTCTCCGCTAGATTGAGGAACAGGAGGCGAATGAACACTTGTTATCCAAGTGATGCCTAAGCGATATATCGCAGGACTCTTACTGTCCAGTTCTTGTGGGCTAGTCACGCCAGGATGATGCAGGGGCTCCATTATCCCCACAGTAGAAGGGTCCTGAACTGGAGGCTGTGGTTTTGTAGCAGTCGTCTGCTCTGGAATTAGCTAATGAGCTTCATTTTGTCTGAGGGTTGGAAACCCTCCAAAACCCACTCAGGAGAGAAATTAACAAATGTCTTTTTTGTTACTTCGGGATAAATCTTCACGATGAAATGCACAGCCATTCCTCCTCTTCCATCTCCCAGTGGATACTTAATTACTGCAGAGTTCAAAAACTAAATAAATAATGCTGAGAAACCCTTATTGTTTGTCTAAAACTAGCAAGGAAGAAAACTGTGAAAGTAGGGTGGAAGTAACTGAAATCCAGCACCTTCAGGGGATACGACAAGTACACTGAGTCCAGGCCGGCATCTCGTGATGCCGACATCAGGTCTGCCTGCAGGTAGCGCACAGTCCTCAGCTGCCTCTGGCGTCATCTGAGCGTGGGAATGTGGGGAGGGGAGACTGGCGCAAACTTGCCTCATGTTAACGAGGACATCTCAGATTCATAGTTATATATCTTTCTTTTCCTTTTTCTCTAGTGCATTTTCACACAAAAAAGGTGCTTATCCCAAGGCTTCTAAGTGTTAGTTGGTTGTATTGATGTGCGTTCACGCTGGGATTTCCACTAATGAATTCCTGACAGTTATTTATTGAGCATCTACTCTGCATCACCCAATATTTGGATGATTAGCAATGTCATGGCTCTCAAGGAACTCTGAAGAGTAAATAATCATGTAAGCATGTAGCCGCAAGATGACGTTGATGGCCCACGTCTTAGGCACTCTGTGGCATCAAGGGAATGGTCCATTTGGGCACATCATGGAGTTTTGTGAGGAGAAGACAAGAGGGCACCTATGCTCCAGATACAGATGACAGTGTCTACTGCTATTCACGAGCCAACTGATCTGGTGACTAGGCCCTGACAAGGCACAGATAGGGCTCACACTGACTGTTCAGCTAATGGATTCAGTAGGAAGATCACAGCAAGTAAAACTTCAGACACACATTAGTTTCCAAGTTCAGTTCTTGGTATCACATATGCCAGAGTCAAACTGTGGTTTCCTCCTCCTTCTCTCTCGCATACATAGATATCGTTAGTTATATGAGTAATATATAGCTGCGTTGGCGTGCTCACTTTTATTTGTGTACATAGATATTGTTATATAAGTAATATATAGCTGTGTTGGCGTGCTCACTTTTATTTGTGTAAATAGATATTGTTATATAAGTAATATATAACTGTGTTGGCATGCTCACTTTTATTTGTGTACATAGATATTGTTATATAAGTAATATATAAGCGTGCTCACTTTTATTTGTGTACATAGATATTGTTATATAAGTAATATATAACTGTGTTGGCGTGCTCACTTTTATTTGTGTACATAGATATTGTTATATAAGTAATATATAACTGTGTTGGCGTGCTCACTTTTATTTGTGTACATAGATATTGTTATATAAGTAATATATAACTGCGTTGGCGTGCTCACTTTTATTTGTGTACATAGATATTGTTATATAAGTAATATATAACTGTGTTGGCGTGCTCACTTTTATTTGTGTACATGCATTTTCATCTGTGTGTGTGTGTCCTTGAATCATGCTTGGAATCTACCTATTTTTGGACTTAGCAGCCAAATACATTTGAAAGCTATTAACAGAAGTGATGGAGACAACAGAATTCAGAAAGCAATATTCCTATACATTGCATATACATAATTTCATTTTCTAAATTCACTGATATAAAAAGTTTGTTATGATAGTCACAGGGGAATAGTCTTTTCAGATGAACAGCACTAGTTGTGACATATACATTATTACTGTTTTAACACTTGGGAAAAATTGAATATTCAGCAGTGTGTGGAATTTCAATTCCAGAAAGACAGAAAGGAACTGTGTGGAGCCAGATGGCAGTTTTCTAGCTGGTTTAGCAAAGTGTGAGTTATGATGTCAGCAGCTTACACAATAGAAATCAGAGAAATTTACGGGTTTTCTATTTCTTAGATTTTCCTTTAAAAATGAGAACCTGGGAGCCGGGCGGTGGCGCAGCGGGTTAAGCACAGGTGGTGCCAAGCGCAAGGACCGGCATAAGGATCCCGGTTCGAGCCCCCGGCTCCCCACCTGCAGGGGAGTCGCTTCACAGGCGGTGAAGCAGGTCTGCAGGTGTCTGTCTTTCTCTCCCCCTCTCTGTCTTCCCCTCCTCTCTCCATTTCTCTCTGTCCTATCAAATAAAATAGCAAGGGCAACAAAAGGGAATAAATAAATAAACATTTTTTTAAAAACTACAAAAAAAATGAGAACCTATCTTTTCCTCTGGAAAATAGAATTTGAAGACCTCATTATACAGTAAAATGGCTCTGCCAAGAACTCAGGCCTAAGCCTCTGAAGTCCGGAGTTCAGTCTTCAGTACCGCCAACAGCCAGAGCTGAACATGCTCTGCCTCCCCTGTTCCCCCCCCACACACACCAGTATGCTTCCTTCTGTATCTCTCTCACTGAAAAAAAAAGTTTTTAAATGGAATTTAAGTAGGAAACATTTTTCCATGATCTCAGGAATAATTGTTACACATTTAAATGTATTCATAAAAATCATTTTCATAGTAGATGGGGTCCTGTGACCCCGTGGATCATTCTGACTGTATTTAGTGGCACTGCTATCTCATTGTGTCGGGAATTATTACCCACTTCCTTGTTGAGCTTCCTTCTTCTTCACTCACCTTCCTGATGATATTTGTATCTTGACATTTGCCTGAAAATTACTGCTAAGTATTGTAAAGTACTCTGGAGAAAGGAAGGTCCCAAATCTTGTAGAACTGATACAGCCAGAGGAAGTCATGGTAAAGATGAGAAATTGATGATTATCAGGTAAAGTTACACTTAGCTTCCTTCATATAATGCTGTCAATTTTGGAATGGGGACAGGGAGACAGTTCATCTTGGACTGCACAAGTGTCAGAACAATGGAGATTTCTCCCGTGCTGTGCTGGGCCACCCCCAGTCTCTTTCTGTCTGGAATATATATATTCAACATGCTGAAGCCCCAGGAATGACCAAGCAACAAACACAACTAAATTCACACCTACACTGGTAAATAAAGACATAAACAAACATGACTGCTGGAGCTGCTGAAGGGAGAAAAGGGCTTGGAGAAGAGACAGACACTGACAAGAGGCACTGCAAGCCATGAATTGATCCCCCTCATTCTTAAATATTGATCCTGGTCATCTGTTCCTTTGTCAATTAAAACAAACCAAAAGAAAACAGAAATGCGCTCAAGATTCTATGCCCAGAACTCTCTATTGCAGAGATATTTTATCCCTACTTTCTTTTTGAAATAAGCAGGGCTGTTAGCTTGTTTGCTTTTGTCCATGGGCTTTATTGTTGACGCACAGGGATTTTTGCTGGTACTTTCTGTTTGGTTGTTAGCAGTCCTGGTGGTGGTGGTTGATGGCACTCTGGCTTAGAGTGTTTGTAATTTCTTTCATCTTGGGCTATGCATTGAAAATACGTGCACCCAACTTGAAATAGGAAACAATTACAAAGGGATAAACTAAAAAGCACCTGCTTTTATTTGCTCACTGTTTGTCTTTTCACATTCTTTTTACAAAATACTTTCAGACTATCAGGAAGGGCTTAAATGTTGTTTTCTGATTGAAAACTCTTATTTAAAGAGCCCTTCCAAGACCTGTAGTCTGCAAAGTGTTCTCCTGTATGATTCAATTCACAGTGATCCTCTTCTGCTCTAAAGTCATGATTTTATTGACTCCGTTCCTCACCAAGTGGCAGTGCGTTGTGGAGAAGGGAAATTGAACTGCAAATCAGCACACTGATGCTCTAGGTCCCGGTCTTCCTCATGGATATATTTGGCTTCCGAACTCAGCCTGGGGCTTCCTCCACTGGGATTCAGCATGAAGATTCGGCGGTGGAAAATGGCCCCCACCGGATACTGGACCCCAAAGATTCCAAAAGGTGGCTGTCCCAGTAAAGCGCCAACAGGAAAACAACTCAGAGCCAATACTGAGAACGGGGAGTCTGATCTCCTGGTCACTTCACAAGACCACCATGTAGAGTCCCTGGGAATTTTCAGCTAGAGGGACAGGCAACAATGACCTTAGACTGAATCTATGGGGTAGGGATGTCATGAAGAAATAAACTCATTGATTAAGAAAAGGAAAAGACTAATTGTTTTTATAAGGTTCAGAAACCAGAAATGGAATTCTGCCATAAGCAACTAGGAAAAATAGCCAAGCTAATCAACTCTGACAACCCCAGTTAGGCTTTCTGTTGTGTCTGGGGGCGGGCCAGTGGTACACCCGTTTGAACACATTTAGCACCACATAAAGGGACCCTGGTTCAAGGCCCTGGTCCTCACCTACAGGAGGGAATCAACACCAGCAGGGATACAGTGCTGCTCGTGTCTCTTTCTCTCTCTTTACACCCCCCCCCTTCTCTCTGTCACTAGCCAGAGTAAATCTAATAAATTTTGGACATGAAAGGAGTTACTAGTAGGTCTTATGAACAGGAAACTGGTGGCCCATAGGACATCTCTCGTTTATCCCTGTATGTCACTGGAACCATCAAGTGGTTCTATTCCCCTTAAAAGGGGGCTCAGTCCCGCTTCCCCAGAGACCCACCCTACTAGAGAGAGAGGCAGACTGGGAGTATGGACCGACCAGTCAACGCCCATGTTCAGTGGAGAAGCAATTACAGAAGCCAGACCTTCCACCTTCTGCATCGCACAGTGACCCTGGTTCCATGCTCCCAGAGGGACAGAGAGTGTCAGCTGTCAGGGGAGGGGGTGGGATATGGAGATTGGGTGGTGGGAATTGTGTGGAGTTGTGCCCCTCCTACCCTATGGTTTTGTTAATTTATCCTTTCTTAAATAATAAAGAAAAAAAGGGGGGGACTCAGTTGATTTTTCTTTGAGTCATACATGAGCATCAAATATTGGTTGAAGATAGTCTAGGTTCTGACTGCTTTGACGCACTAGAAATACCAAAGGAAATAACCTAGGATATCTAGCCTCATGAGACTTACTGTGTAGAGGAATTCTGAAATTTAGGACATAGCAACAGTGTCATAGGTAGTATGCTATAGTGTGAATGTGGTATAATTCTGAGAGTCAACAACAAGCCAAGCCAAGCAAGCCAAGGACATAAACATCAAGACGTGATGCAACTCACACAGCATCCCATTAAAACCTCTTCGGGCAACAATTTATTATTGGAGTCACTGCATGTAGCCTGCGGTAGGCTTCGGGTGCTACGATTTAGTGATCTCTTCCTGAAATTATCTGTCTATATGACTATTTGAATTCCGTGTTTGTTTTAATGACTTGCAGTTTATAACCCTTCTCTGCAACTGGATGTAAGATCCTTCAGGGAAGAGGGAAGAGGAGGAGGCCGGGAGGGAAATATCTACTCTTCCTAGGAGCGATTCAGAGCACTATGCACCAGATGTGTATGGCATTCCCTTAAGTCAGGAACATTTCTGACGCCATACATGCCAGTTTGTATTAGAAGATGCTTTGCAGATACTTGTGATAATTGGCTGTAATTTCATCTACTTCTAAACAGAGTAAACACTGTTTTCCCTGGGAAATTCAGGTCCTTTCTCACTAGGCATCATGATTCTTGCCTTGTAACCTTTCTGAGGAAGCAAGTCACGAAAGCGGATGTTTTTATTATTTTTTTAAAGTTTTTTGTTTTTATTATCTTTATTTACTTATTGGATAGAGACAACCAGAAATCATGGGGGGGGGGGGGCAGGTAAAGAGAGAGACTTGCAACACTGTTTCACCACTCAAAATCTTTCCACCTGCCGGTGGGGACTGGAGAGTTGAACCCCGGTTCTTGCACATTGTAACACATGTGCTCAACTAGGTGCACCACCACCTGGCCCTGCAGTGGGTGTTTTTAAACTAAAATCATTTGTGTAATTCCTTGTCCATTTCTCAGAGTGCTCACCTACCCTTGATGCTGTGAGTTCTTCACAGAAAACTACCAATGCCTAGCAGTGATGTGACTTCTCTCTCTGCAGAGAAACTCTCCCAGTGGCTCATGGCCTGGTCCCTTTTAGAGCAGGCCACAGACGGCTGCTGTTTTGTTGGATTTGCTACCGGGGTGTTTGAGTGTTTGAGAAACCAGATTTAGGATGTATGCTTTCCTTTCTATTAAAACGTGTAGAAGGGACAGACATGGTCAGGCTCTTGGTGTTCAAATGATCTGGTACATGTTAAGAAAGGAGAGAAAATCATAGAGGGTGTGTAGGTAACCAAACTAGACACATAGGATTTAGCCAGATGCAAAGCTGGTAAAAACTGGGTGAAGTGACTCCGCAGTATTAGAAGGTCAGGAGGAGTAGGAAGGAAAGTAGGACCGTCAGCTCTGAGGAGTGTCTTGCTCTTGTAGGAGTGTGACCGTCAGCTCTGAGGAGTGTCTTGCTCTTGTAGGAGTGTGAGAACTCAGGGTGTGTGCGATGTGTGTCATAGCTATGTGGCACTGTTCACGTCATTTGTTTCGTCTGAAAAATGGGAGCTCTGTGAGAAGAAATTCAAGCCTGTTTGGATGATGCCTAGAGTACTAATACCCATGGAATATACTAAATGGGAAGAAAATAATATCATCACTCATTTGATATCAATTATTGATGTAACAGGGTATACTCACTCACGTTAACAGAGAGGTGCTTGAGGAAAGCTACGGTCAGAAACATGGACTGAACTTCCCCGTGGTTGCTTAAGGCTCAGCCCATCTACATAACACTCTCCAACTCAAACAAATCAATCCCAATGCCAATGCTTGTTAACGGCTAAGTCTGAAGATTCCAGATCTTATTTTCCCGTTTATGAATGATTTGTGTCTTACCCTGTTGGGATTATCCCCCGTATTCACACTGTCTCAGTTGTTTTTGAGTTCTCAGTACCTGAATCAGAAATGTGAGCATGGCACGAGCCCCTTCTAGGGGTTGGATGCGTCTTGGCCATATGCTTTAAGTGGATGGGGAGCAACTCTGCGACTAGGGGCCTTTTTAAAGATTTACTTATTGATGAGAGAGAGAAGAAGAAGAAGGAGAAGGAGAAGGAGAAGGAGAAGGAGAAGGAGAAGGAGAAGGAGAAGGAGAAGGAGAAGGAGAAGGAGAAGGAGAAGAAGAAGAAGAGGAAGAAGAAGTAGAGGAAGAAGAAGAAGAAGAAAAGAGGAGGAGGAGAAAGACTAGGAGAAGGAGAAGGAGAAGGAATAGGAGAAGGAATAGGAGAAGGACTAGGAGAGGAGGAGGAGAAGGAGAAGGAGAGGAGGAGGAGAACAAGAAGAAGAAGGGGGAAGAGAGGAAGAGAGGAAGAGGAAGGAGGAGGAGGGGAATGAGGAAAAGAAGAATCAGAGCATGACTCAGACATATGCAGTATCAGGGATCAAACTCAGGGTCTGATTCTTGCAGGTCCTATACTCTATCACTAACTACTACTACTACTACTTCTTATTATTCTTATTATTATTATTACTATTGCTATTGCTACTGCTACTGCTACTACTCCTACTACTATGTCCTGGGGATAAGAATCAGATGACAGGTGGCAGAGAAAGCTACGTGATGGGAAGTGTGTGCAGGGTTATATAATCTTGAAGGGACTGTCCAGCTCCCACTGCAAACCCATTCTCTCACTGCAAAATTTATTTTCAGTGTAAATGTGCCCATCTCTCAACTAAAACAAACAAGATCTAATATGACCTGGAGGGATCAGCAGGTAGCTGTCACGTTCTGGTCTACAGTGGCTTCCCTTTCTCAATAGCAGAAGTGGTAAAAACATGCCTGTTTTGAGTTTCTACCTCTACACAATAGTAATAACGTAGGAGAACTCATTTCCCAGCCTCCCCAGAGCTCAGTGAGCATGTAAATTCAAGTTTGAAAGTGACAAGTTTGCAAAAGAATTCAGAGGGTGTTCTAAAAAGGGTCTTTGACAGAATCTGAAGTGCCAAGAACAACACACCCCTACTGCCTAGCTGTTATGTCTGGAGCCCAAACATCTATATTGGGTCATCAAGGAACTCTCAGGAAGGGAGCCAAGTCACAGGCACAGCTGAAAATGCAGACCAGAGACAGAAGCATCTGAGTCTCATATGACTTTTGGTGGAAAATTCTCTACGCACTTAAAACTACTGAACGCTAGGTGTTTTTAAGTACGAGAGAAAGACCTTTGTAGTGTTAATGGCACTGTATTTTGTGTCACTGATGTGAATATTGAGCACAGTCCCAGTTATGGCCTATCGCACACTTTGCTCAGCCCCACGCAGGAGTGGAATTCCACGTTGCCTGTGTTATCTTCGCGCTCAGCTTTAACAGGCCAATTCCCATCTGCTCAGATGTTCCTTCCTTTGGTCAAACCACTTCTCAGTTGCAAGTAGAAAAAGACCACTCACATAAGTCTTAGTGTCAGGTTTCCTTTTGCAAATCACTGAAACATTAGAGCAGCTGAATGGACATTGTGCAAAGGTAGTTTATTCCTTTTTAAAGATTTATTACTTTTAATAAAGAGAAAAGTCCAGAGCACTACTCTGCCATGTGGAGTGTTGAGGGTGAAACCCAGGGCCTTGAACACGGAAGAAATTCAGACTACTTTCTCTGTCACTTGCCAGGCAGTGCCAAACAGCTACTCAAAACCCGGTAGTCTCCAGTCCTCCTTACACCCCAAAGGCGACTACCAAAATGACTGATGACTAATTCCTGAGCAATCTTCTCACACACTCATTTGTTTCAATCAATACATATTGACTTTCTGACCACAGAAAACTAAACAGACATCAGACAAAGATAACTGAGAATCAGCTTTAGGGTCAGGAAGGTGACTCAACCTGCTGGAACACAGAACACGCGTGACTGAGTTCCCAGAGGCCACCGCCTGGACCCCTAGTGCCATTACAACTGTGAATTCTGTGACAGTAAAGAGGCTAGAGCAGCACTCCAGCATACACAGTGACGGGGACGGGGACGGCACCTGCTGAGATACCATCCGGGCTGTCCAGAGTGACTGTGTGTGTGAGTGTGTGTGTGAGTGTGTGTGTGAGTGTGTGTGAGTGTGTGAGTGAGTGTGTGTGTGAGTGTGTGTGTGAGTGTGAGTGTGTGTGTGAGTGTGTGTGACTGTGAGTGTGTGTGTAGGTGTGTGACTGTGTGTGAGTGTGTGTAGGTGTGTGACTGTGTGAGTGTGAGTGTGTGTAGGTGTGTGTGAGTGTGTGTGTAGGTGTGTGTGAGTGTGTGTGTGAGTGTGAGTGTGTGTAGGTGTGTGAGTGTGTGTGAGTGTGTGTGTATGTAGGTGTGTGTGAGTGTGTGTGTGTGAGTGTGTGTGTGAGTGTGTGTGAGTGTGTGTGTGAGTGTGTGACTGTGTGTAGGTGTGAGTGTGTGTGTAGGTGTGAGTGTGTGTGTGTAGGTGTGTGAGTGTATGTGTAGGTGTGTGTGAGTGTGTGTGAGTGTGTGTGTATGTAGGTGTGTGTGAGTGTGTGTGTGTGAGTGTGTGTGTGAGTGTGTGTGAGTGTGTGTGTGAGTGTGTGACTGTGTGTAGGTGTGAGTGTGTGTGTAGGTGTGAGTGTGTGTGTGTAGGTGTGTGAGTGTATGTGTAGGTGTGTGTGAGTGTGTGTGAGTGTGTGTGTAGGTGTGTGTATGTGTGTGTGAGTGTGTGACTGAGTGTAGGTATGAGTGTGTGAGTGTGTGTGTAGGTGTGTGAGTGTTTGTGAGTGTGTGTGTGTGTGTGTGTGTGTGTAGGTGTGTCCGTCCTAGTTCCTATCTGCTCTACCCAGCTGGTCTTGACTAACCCACAGTCTTTCAAAAGCTGCCACTGTCCGGCGAGTTACTATGTGCCACATATCCTGTGGTCTCCCAGTGAAGTGGATGGATGTATTGACACAAACCTGGAACTTCCCTTTCGGAAGATGGCGGACTGAGTCCCAAGGTGTCTCGCTCCCTTCTAAGCAGTTAGAAGTAAAGTGACAAAGAGTCCCCAAGGCTGTGTCACAGTATTGGGCCTCCATAGGCCAGAGCTGATCTGTGTTATTGTTCTCTCTCTCTCTCTCTCTCTCTCTCTCACTCTCTCTCTCTCATAACAAATAAATCTTATTAAAAGAAGCAGTTCCTCCCCTGGTCCCCATCTGCAGGAGGAAAGCTTCACAAGTGGTGAAGCAGGGCTGCAGGTGTCTCTCTGTTTCCCCCTCTCCTCTCAGTTTCTGCTTCTCTCTATCATATGGATAAAGATGATATTTTTTGAAAAAATAAGCAATTCCTTATTTAGATTGAGAGGGGGAAGGGATGAAGAGAAATCAGAGAGGCTGGAGGAGGGAGAGGGAGAGAGAGAGAGAGAGAGAGAACTAAAGTTTTCTTCAATGCAGTGGAGGCCAGGCTTAAACCTAGGTCACATGCAATCCATCGGAGCTGCATTGCTGGCTCAAAGGAACCAGCTCTATGTCATGGATTTGATTTCAGCCTCCCGGGGAAGGCTCTAAGCCAGAGCGGAGCTGAGGTGATGAGGCAGGCCAGTAGCTCTGCCACATCTGAGTGCCAGTCAACTAGTTCTCACTTAGTCATGATCACTCATGCCTCCAGTGCTGCTATTTTCAAGATTTCTCTGATAGACAAAATTGATTAGATATTTAGACAGACAAAATACAGACATAAAAAAAACAGACTTTGTTTTCTGATATTAATTTGTAATTAATTATCTGACAAGTATTCATAGTATCTGCTACTCTAAAAATGTTTGAAGGCAGCAAGCCTTCCAAAACTGCGAGGTTTGAGATCTGATAGTGGATAAGAGAGGCTTCCAGACGCTCACTTCAGACACACACACACACAGCACACATGGCCATCCACACACACTCAGGGCATTTCAAATGAAAATGTCCCTCAAGGAGAAACACGCAAAGGCCAAGGGAAGAGAAGACTCAAGGCTTGTACTGGCCTTCCACGCTTACTGTTCATTTATTTATTAGTGTAAACAAAGCCCAATTAGTCTTTAGCTTGAGGAGGAGAGAGATACCAGAGGAAATAGTGTGCGTTGCTGCTGTGATTATTTTAGTTTATTTTTTTCTTTCATGTGAAGCATGGGAACTCATTTTTTCAGTCCTGGATATGGAGTTTGCAGCTGGGTGTTTCTTCCACCCAGAAGCTGGCTCTGTGGAAGCCATTATCAGACCCCTGGAAGTAACAGTTGGCCTGTCTCTGAATATAGACCCAGCTCTCCGCTTCTGCTTCTGTCTCCTGGTTTTCCCCTCCCCTTTATTACACCAACTGCAAGGAAAATCCATCACCAGTCCTGTCACCTTGTGCACAGCAAACAGTGGTCAGTATTAAATTATGTGGCAAGTGAACACAATTTTCAGCAGGCTGATTGCTTCTCCTGTAAGCGGAGAAATGTTACACTAAGTACTCAAGGTATTGTATTAGATTTCCATAACACAGCGTTGGGATTCCATGACCTGAACCTCCAGCTCCTATCTGCTCTACCCAGCTGGTCTTGACTAACCCATAGTCTTTCAAAAGCTGCCACTGTCCGGCGAGTTACTGTGTGCCACATATCCTGTGGTCTCCCAGTGAAGTGGATGGATGTGTTGACACAAACCTGGAACTTCCCTTTCGGAAGATGGCGGACTGAGTCCCAAGGTGCCTCGCTCCCTTCTAAGCAGTTAGAAGTAAAGTGACAAAGAGTCCCCAAGGCTGTCACACTGCCCTGTCTCAAGATTACAAGAGATCAGCTCAGAGGGACTGATGACTATGCCATTCCATGGCCACTGCTTGAAAACATTCTGAAAGTTTAGGGAAAATAAGGTAGAAATGCATGTGCTAAGCTACAGTTGCACCATTTAATGTTTAGTGATAGATATGATCTTCAAGGCAGCACAGTACCTTAGAAAATAACTGTATTTGTACAATAGGAATAAAATAGTAATGATTGGTTGACCAGTTGACCGGAATTTACTGTGCAGACAGAATAGAGAAGGGCATTTTAGAAAGTGAATGCTAGTTGTCCTGCCACCTTCCAGACACCAAGCTGCAGATGCCGCCATGACACCATCCTGACCTCCCTGGGCAAGACGCCCTCACCATGTGTCCTGGAGCCTCCCCTCCCCAGAGCCCTGCCCCACTAGGGACAGACAGACACAGGCTGGGGTGTGGGTCCACCTGCCAATATCAAATATGGATAAGTAGTTACAGAAGCTAAAAGTCTTACCTTCTGCACCCCAAAAACAACTTTGATCCAGACCCTCAGTGGCAGAGAAGTGATTGGAGAAAGAAGATCAGAGGCTGTGAACTCCAGCTCCACCAGGTCCCAGAGAGGGAGAACAAAAAGGAGAGAGGCATCTGGGTGTAGTGATGGGCTTATGTGCGGCTTGGAGGGGAAGAGAGGATTGGTCCTGGGAGAAAAAGGAGGCAGCTATGTACAATGTAGAGATGAGATGACAGTCAACTCACCAGCAGCCTTGGGAGGACTGTGGTGGTTGCCAATGGAGGGACTTGGGATTCAGAACTCTGGCGGTGGGAACAGTGTGGAATTATACCCCGGCTGACATGTAATTTTGTAAACCAACATTGAATTGCTAATAAAAAGCAAAACATTTATCCCAACTCCCCACCTGCAGGCCAGTCGCTTCACAGGCAGTGAAGCAGGTCTGCAGGTGTCTGTCTTTCTCTCCCCTCTGTCTTCCCCTCCGGTCTCCATTTCTCTCTGTCCTATCCAACAACAAGGACATCAGTAACAATGGCAATAATAACTACAACAATAAAACAACAAGGGCAACAAAAGGGAATAAATAAATATTTTCTAAAAAGAAAGACATTTAAATGGAAAGAAAGTATATACCAGTGATTAGCATGTGTTCCCCCAGTACTGGATCAGCGCACATTATATACACATGCTCCAACATTTCATCTTCATAACAACCCTAAGTTTCACCTCCATATCATGAACGAGGAGACGGAGAGATTATGCATGAGATGAGCATCTGTACCACCAAACTCAGTAAAGAAGTCCGTTCTCTAGGACACCGTTCAGTCCGCAGAGGGTTTGAATACACAGTAAAGAAGAGGGAATTCAGGACTTCTTGCTTCTCAGGCCTGTGGCTTATACTGAGTCACATCAGGACTTGTCCTGAAATTTCACCTGACAAATGTCATGGACCAAGCACCTCCAGCTCCATGACCATCGGAGTCAGCCATTAGAATAGCTGATACATCCCACATAGACCGTAAACACTACTTCTCTAGAGAAACAGATGCCTGTCTGTCACTGTAAATGATACTTCACCAGAGTAATACAGAGTTTTGCTGCCAAGAGTGTTTCTAGAGAACTAAAATTGCAAGGATGAATTTTCTGCATGGGTTTTGAGTTTTCTGGAATTGGCTCTCTAATTTAATTAGCTTTGAAAATGCTAATGACTCTACTTCCAGTAATAAAGACAGCACTTACTGTTCCTAGTTCATAGCCAATGTATCTTCACCCAAACTCCCGATCAGCCACTTAGGGAAACAGCCAGCTAGTTCACGCCACTTCCCAACATTTTTTAAGAGTATAAACACAATACTGGCGGTAGTCACACAGTTATTAAATAACAGGGCAAGAGTTCATAGTCAGTAGTACTCAGAGGTCGATGATAGATAACCGGGGCGTTAAAGGCCATAGTGACTGTGCTGGAGAAGTTGGAGGTGATTTTTGGCAAAGAGGAGTCCAGAGGAAGAAGTGAGCAGGTCAGGTCTGCATGTGAGAAGCTCTGTGTCGGCACTCTTGATAACGCATCCCTGAGTTATGCGACGCCAGTGGGCATTAGATGAGGCCCAAAGGCGTCAGCTTCTGGACTCTGCCGATGGCCCAGAGACATTCACTAGTGAGAACTCCCAAGGACACTTGTCCAGGAGGAGTGGCTCTTCCCTCCTTGCCGACCAGAAGCCAACATTTGTCTCGATCTGCACACCAGTCTCCCAAGCCGGCAGCGGAGTGGCTTATACCCAGCAGCCCTCCTGGACTGCTATTTGAAATGTAGGCTGATGTAGCCTCAGCACACTGACATCATAATTCACCGCACTGACGAGTCAAACCTATCTATCTGCATACAGGTGGCAGCTGGCATGACTGAGGTGGAATCTTACAGGGAGACAGCATAATGGCCATGCAAAAGGACTTTCATGCCCAAGGCTCTGAGGTTCAGTCCTCACCACCAACATAAACAAGAGCTGCGCAGTGTTCTGGATAAAACAAAAAGCCTCAGAGGGTCGGGTGGCAGCGCAGCGGGTAAAGCGCACGTGGCGCAAAGCACAAGGACCCGAGGAAGGATCCCGGTTCGAGTCCCCGGCTCCCCACCTGCAGGGGCGTCACTTCACAGGCAGTGAAGCAGGTCTGCAGGTGTCTGTCTTTCTCTCCCCCTGTCTTCCCCTCCTCTCTCCATTTCTCTCTGCCCAACGACGACGACAACGGTAATAACTACCACAACAACAAAACAACAAGGGCAACAAAAGGGAAAAATAAATAATAATAAAACATTTAAAAAAGAAGCTCCGTGTCAACAAATGGATTCAAGGAAGCCAGGGCGAGAACCCAGGAGACCCATGCTTTCACAACAGACGGCGATGGAACAGTAAGCCGTGGGCTTAGCAGAGGAAGAGAAGACAGGGTCAGAAATACTCAGCGGCCGGCCCATGGACACAGTTCGGCAATAAACGGAAGTGAAAATGGCTGACCTGCTCAGTGTGCGCCTTTCCTTCACCACCTGCTGGAACAGGTGTGAGCCCGGTCTCCGCAATGCTGAAGGAAGCGTTGGTGCTGTGACCTCTCTTACTCTTTCTCTGCCTGTTTCCACCTAAAAGAAATAAAAAGTAAGGGGCATAGAAATAGGTCAGTGATGCTACTTTTCAGCCATCTTCCCCGTCAAGTCCCAGGGTTAGGGTCCGCGCCAGACTCACTAGCTGAACGGAGGACCTCAGCCTGCGGAAGAAAAGTTCCCGGAGCTGGGCTGGGGGGTGCTAGGGGGTTGTGTGTGTTGCTGCTAGCTAGCTCCGCTCTGATTGCCAGCTCCCGTTGTTTTTGTTTACTTGATTGTCCCGGGAGAGGGAGGGCACCAAGCCAAGGCTGCCTGGGCCCCTATGTTGCCTGGCTGACCTCTCTCCTCCGTCTCTGGCCCTCTCCTCTGCTGCCTGTTCTTGTCCCCTTCCGCTGCCTCTGCTGCCTGTCGCTGTGTCTTCTTCTCCCAAACAGCCTTTGCGCCTTCAGCTTCTATCAGGGGCGAACACCACTCACAACAGGTGCTTCCCATCATTCACATCAGGTGTCAGAGGCACGCCTGCAAAGCTAAAGGAAGCCTAGAATCTGGGTGTAGCCCTGTTCTGACACCCCCCTCAGCCCCTCCCAGTTCCTAACCCTGTGAGATCTCATTAGGAAAGACTTTCAAAAAGGAAAAAAGAGAAAGGGATTGTCATAGGAGAAAGGGACTGTAAAAGGGGAAGAGGCTTGAGAGTGTGTAAAAACTGAAGTCTTCAGGGGACATTGCAAGCCTGAAAAATGTCCACGTATTCCAAAAAGTCCATGTAGGTCAGCACGGGGCAGGAGTTGAGAGAGATTACAGTTTCCATAGTTTAGCTCTTGTTTCTTGTAGATGAGGAAAGCGAGTCTACAGAGAATCAGATGACTGGTGTCGTGTCACTTGGTTCATTTGTTACGGAGCCAAGTTTGTGCCTTTCACTTCAATCTGCTTCACGTTATGACACCCTCAAGTCCTAGCCAATTTGCTCCTCCCTGCGAGAGAACCCGCAAGCAATGCACACTGACTTAATGTGCCCGACACTGCGTTTCATTTTAGAGGGGCCACGTGGCTCACCGCACAGTCCACCTCAAGTCACGCCTGCATCTGCAGACTCATCAGCCCAGCTAGCTGCTCTCAGCTGAACCTCTTCCAGAACTGCTCTCTGCAGAAGGAAGTTAGTTACCTGTCTTCAGGTTATCTTTATGTGGAAAACAAAACATTGCCCCCTTTTTTTTTTCTGCCTCAGGGTTATTGCTGGGGCTTGGTGCCTGCACTATGAATCCACTGCTCCTGGAGGCCATTTTCCCATAAATCCTGCAGGTGCCTTTTACAGGTTTGGGCAGGTGAGGATGGCAGTCTGCCCTCCGTGGCTACAACTCCTCTCACTTTACACTCTCTATGAGCATGTTTTTGTCTGGGGCTGACTTTATTCGATTTCTGTTCAGTAAGTTATCTGGTTTATTGATTGGTTTTACAGCTAATTAAATTCCACACATTTACTCAGCAGAGAGCCTCACAGGTGTTTCAACTTAGTTCATCTTCTCTGGAGGAAGGAGGACAACCCCGAGCATGTCTTCTGAGTTTGTGGCTGTGTGTGGGAGAGAGGGAGAGAGAGAGAGAGAGAGAGAGAGAGAGAGAGAGAGAGAGAGAGAGAGAACTCAGCATCTTGGTTGTGGGTTGAATTCTGCTCTCAAGCCATCGCGGTAAGCGGTCAAAATGATAGAAATCATTATACTCCCACGTAATATCTAGGATGGTACAGACAATTCTTTCTAAAGAAATATCAGTTCATTCTCTCATTTGGAATTTCTCATTCCAAGGCTGGCAAAATAGCTCACTTGGCTAGGTCACTGCTTTTGTCTGGCTAGGTCACTGCTTTTGTCATGTGCAACAACTCAGGCTCAAGCTTGGCCTCCACCACATTGATGGCAGCTTGGTGCCATCTCTCTCTCTCTCTCTCTCTCTCTCTCTCTCTCTCTCCTTCCCTCTCTCCTTCTCTCCCTCCCTCCCTGCCTGTTACTCTAAATCCCTGCTGTGAGACAGAATGACAGTTCTGGCAGAGTGCAAAATGCAGTGACACTATTTGGGGAAGTGTGAAAATGTGCCCTTCTGACAAACAACCCCCTCAATGAAAGATACTGGAAACAGAAAGAGAGGGAAATGCAAAACCCTATGAAAGAGCCATTTGTTGCATCACAGAAAGCATTCAGATGTGCTCTCAAGGTGTTTTTTTTCTTTTTTTTGTAAATCATGTTTTTAAAAATAAATACATCCTTCCTTCTAAGGCTTATCCCAGTTCCATCTCCAAGGTATTAATGTGACATCTTTTTATAAGTTCACAGGAAATCTGAAGGTTGACAAGAGAAAGCACTTCTCTTTGCAGTCTTACTGCGGACTCACGGAATATGCCACTTTGGAACCCCCCCTTTTCTATTTCATTTCTAAAACGGGACTGAAATGGATGAGATAAACTATTATCAAGTCTGCTCAGTCCTCACAGCCTAAATAGCTCCTTTCTGAAATGTCTGAAGATATCAGCTGCCCTCTGGGTGTGTGAGAACACGTCCTGTATGTCCAGCTGCGTGTGTATTCGGCCTCACAGACAGACAGAGCGTCGAGAAACAACACACCTGTCTGTGCTAGAATGCGGCGAGGAGCTTTGTTATGCTCACGGCCTGAATTCTAAGTCTTTGTTCAAAATACTTACTGATGTTTTTAAATTTGATAAAACAGAGAATTTGATAGGGGAAGGGAGCCAGAGAGGGAGAAAGAGAGGCACCTGCAGACCTGACCTGCTTCACCACTTGGGAGGCTTCTCTGCAGGTGGGGAGTAGGGGCTGGAGCTCAGCTTCTTTTGTTCCTTCCTTAATTTCTTTACTAGGGGATTAATGGTTTACAGTCCACAGTGACACACAATCGTCTGTACACACTTAACATTTCCCACTTTTCCACATAACAATTCAACCCCCACTAGGTCCTCCTCTGCCATCATGTTCCAGGACCTGAACCCTTCCCCACACCCCAGAGTCTTTGACTTTGGTGCAGGACACCAACTCCAGTCCAGGTTGTGCTGAGTGTTTTCCCTTCTGATCTCGTTTCTCAGCTTCTGTGAGTGAGACTGTCCCATCTTCATCCTTTTGCTTCTGACTTATCTCTATTAACTTCTCTTCAAGCTCTATCGAAGGTGCAGCAAGGAAGGGGAAGTCACCATTTTTAACAGCTGAGTAGTATTCCATTGTATAGATAGACCACAGCTTGCTCAGCCAGTCATCTGTAAGTTGTGCTGCTATGAACACAGGTGTCCACAAATCTTTTGGATGGAAATGTTCTTACTCATGACGATGTGTGTGGTCAACCAACCTCCCTGAACTCAAATTCTAATTCTATGATCTTGAACAACTGTATGTAAACTAGAACAATAGTAATACTTGCCCTGTGGGCTTGTGAGGACTGCATGAAATGTAACTGCACCAAATATAATGCTGGTCTTGCGCAGGCATGGAATTAATAACTACTTTTATTGACACTGCTTCACTGCATGTGAGGCTTCCTTCCTGTAGGTGGGTATCAGAGACTTGAACCCTGGTCTTTGAACATGAAAGCCAGTCGCCTACTAAGAGCCGGAGGTAGGGTAGGGGATTTCTGCTATCTTGGACTGTGGGTTTGCTTTCTGGGTCAGCATTATTTCCCTTTCCTTTCCTTTGGTTCCATTGGCATTCTCATCTTTTAAATGCTACCCTGGTATATTACACCCTTTTCATTAAAACAAGGGGTGGGGGGAAGGAGAAGAAAAAGACAACGATGATGATGGTGGAACTTGAGGGAGTCATGTTACGTGAGATAAATCACAAAGAGAAAGGTGGGCATGGGATTATCCCAGTCCTAGACACAAGTCGAGAAATAAGAGACACTAAGCAGAACAAGGACAGGAGTCGCTGTACGGCACCAAATAAAAGACTCTGGGGTGGCGGGGGGCGGGGGATGTCAGGTCCTGGAACCTGATGGCAATCCTAGGAGGACCTAGTGGGGGTGTATTGTTATGTGGAAACTGAGAAATGTTGAGCACATGCTCAAACTACTGTATTTACTCAAACTACTGTATTTACTGTCAACTCGAAAGCATTAATCCCCCAGTAAAGAACTTAAAAAAAAAAGGTGGGGTGGGGGAGGTTCAGGTTCTAGAATATGATGGCAGAGGAGGACTTAGGTTGGAGCTTTGAAATGTGGAAGTCTGGGGTAGTACAGCAGGTTAAGCACACGTGGCCCAAAGCTCAAGGACCAGCAAAAGGATCCCGGTTCGAGCCCCAGGCTCCCCACCTGAAGGGGAGTCGCTTCACAGGCGGTGAAGGTGAAGCGGGTCTGCAGGTGTCTGTCTTTCTCTCCCCCTCTCTGCCTTCCCCTCCTCTCTCCATTTCTCTCTGTCCTATCCAACAACGACATCAACAAGAATAATAATAACTACAACCATAAAACAACAAGGACAAGAAAAGGGAATAAATAAATATTAAAGAAATTTTTAAAAAGAAAACTGAGAAATGTTACACATATATCAAATACTGTATTTTCCTTTGAATATAAACCACTATCCCCCATTAAAAAAAAATTAAGAACAAAAAAGGATGAATAGAACCCAAAGACAGAAAAGGTCGAGGACCAGTCGCGGAGCCGTCATGATCGCTTGAGGACTTTAGAGTCATATTCTGCCATGCAACAGTCACCAGTTCATCATTAATCCTGCATTAGTCCTGCTTCCATCCAGCAATATCTTTGGAGACTCTAAGGTCACGTTCTGATTTTGCCACTTACTGATTCTGTGAGACCGTGTGTGGCTACTGATCTAACGACTGGATTCTTTCGCTGGTGTTGTCTGCGCTCCGGGCACTGCCCTAGACTGTCAGGAAGCTGGCAGCTGTGCCGGGCTGTGGGAGGCGCTCAGGAGGCCCTGTGGGCAGGAGTCTTCCTCACAGTCTGTCAGTGCCCGGTGACAGCTTCCAGTGTAGACGATGACTGGATTTTCATAGTCGCAACACTAGCAGCTACAAACTCAATGAGACAACATGTGCTCACACTGGGGAGCTGGGTACTGTCCTCACAATATTATGGGGGAAAAAATTTCAAAGAGGAGAAAGTAGGTTATTCTTTTTAACAGACTCATTTATAAAGAAGAAACAAGTACTGAGGTTTCTTTGGAATGTAAAATAATGGCAGGTTTCTAGGCAAATTATTAAAATAGGGATGCATTCTTTTTTTCTCTTGACAGGAAGAATTTAGAATATTTAAAAAGTAGTTACAGAATTTACCTTAGGAGAAAATTGGGAAATCTTAGATATTCAATCAAGAATTGTAGACTGAATCTCCAAGTTATCTCTTTTACATGTTGGTTCATGGAGCGGAGATTTTTGCCTTTGACATTCTGAGTCGGGATTTTTCCCGGGTCAGTGTGAAGAGTCATGTTCTTCGTCCCATAGTTCCTGTAATATTTTTAGAAGTACCCACTTCCTTGATAGTATGCTAATTCTGAGTCCGTGAAATGCCTGTAAAATCTCCTGGCTGGAGAGTCGGGCGGTAGCGCAGCTGGCTAAGCGCATGTGGCGCAAAATGCAAGGACCGGCGTAAGGATCCCGGTTTGAGCCCCTGGCTCCTCACCTGCAGGGGAGTCGCTTCCCAGGCGGTGAAGCAGGTCTGCAGGTGTCTGTCTTTCTCTCCCCCTCTCTGTCTTCCCTTCCTCTCTCCGTTTCTCTCTGTCCTGTCCAACAACGACAATAATATAACTACAACAACAATAAAACAAGGGCAAAAAAGGCAATAAATAAATCAATCAATATAAAAAGTAATATAAAAAGGTAATGCCTAACTAACATAATAAAAACCACAGATACATATATGTAGTTTGTTTGCTTTTAGGAGCATCCTGCCTTCTGTTTTGGTGAGGGAACAAAAAGAGATAGCAGGGGAAAAAAGGAGAGAAGAAAGAAAGATCAGATTTAATTTTCATATGCAAGAAAGAACAAGATAAGTGTGATTAAGATGTGAATGTGACACACCGTGTGGGTTATGACTGTTAGGATTGTTGCTTGTCTTCATTACTCTGCTTTCTACTGGATCTGAAATGCCTCCCTCAAGACCATCACACAACTTGGTCAAGATCCTGAACTTTTTTTTTAAAACACAGCTGTTAAAAAAATGTCATCTTTTTACTACTGTTGCTCTTCCAGTCTTCCTAGCTTGGCGATCCTGTGGAGCCCTGGTTAATTAATGTTGAATCTTTCAGGGCATCTATGAAGCTTGGCAGAGGTGGCAGGGGACTGGAACTTAATTAAAGGCAGAGTTCCATGGGGGATTGTGGAGTTTCTCATTCCAGAAGGGAGATTTTCTCTCTGTGTATTTGATCCTGGCAGGGAAGCAAGAGGACAGAGGGCAGAGTGAAGGAAGAGCATGTCCAGAGACCGACTAAGAGATGGAGAAAGGCAAGGGGGATAGCAGGTTGCATCCTAGCTTTGCTCACAAAGGAGGGGTATGTGTGTGTGTGTGTGTGAATGTGTGTGTGTGTGTGTGTGTGTGTGTCTGTGTGTGTGTGTGAGAGAGAGAGGGAGAGGGAGAGGGAGAGGGAGAGGGAGAGGGAGAGGGAGAGAGGCTGGTTTGAAAGTAGCAATCCTGTCCCCCTGGTAGAAACTTGATGATGGCAGCAACAAAGCCTAAACAGAGAATAATTAAAGAGCAAGGGGGTAGCTAATGAAATGAAAATAACTCTAAAAGGATGAAAAGAAACTGCTGCCAACACACCATGTGGTTAACCTATGAACCTAGCTGCTGTGGAGAGAGAAGAATCTGGACTCAGCTCCTGCAATGCAAATAAGCTCCTTTGGGGTGGAAAAGGGGTTCTTCGGAAACAAGAAGGGGGGGGGGGTAAAAAGCTTAACTCTTATGTCCATGGGGGCGTGATTTACTTCGCTGGAACAGTAATTTGACAAATGGCACCATTATTGTCCAGGAGAGAATGCTGCTGGTTTCTATTAGGACAAGTACTACAAAACCAGGAACAACAACAAAAAATGTGCTTTCTCCTGCCCCCCTCCCCAGTGCCTGGCCAGCCCCACCCCTTCCGGCTTGAGGGCGGCTCTGGGCCTCTCCCTGCTGCAGCTGCTGTTGCTGGAAAGAAGTCTGCAGGGCTTGCTGAGGTGTGACTTACACAGAGCAGAGCTGGTCTAAACAGAACACAACTCCCCAAGGGCCTATTTTGCTTCTGTTGAGTTGGGGACCTGGACTATTCTTGCCATTCCTGGTCACCTGCTCCCAGTTAAAAAAAAAAAAATTAAAAATTAAATGAAAAGAGTCTCTCCTACTTGGAATTCAAGTTGGTTGAGAATGCTCTGGGATTGAATCAGTATTTGCTTAGCAAAAGGCACATTAGTGTGTCGCTGAGATCCTTGTCTTCACCAAGGAACTGGCTCCCGATTGAGCCGGCAGAGACTAAGGGGATAGCCCTGGCTGAACTGGGAGTCCCGTTCCCTTATCTCCTTCTTCAGCGGTTGATCACTGACCATCCTATGACCCTGTCCGTTTTACAGGGACACATTCATTCTACAAGGAAAATGTCCAGAACAGAGACAGAAGAGCTTCCCTCTCTGCATTTGCAATTCCTCTCAGTGTCCAAACTTTGTGCTGAAAGTCTTCACTACTTGTGTCTCTTCCTGGACAGCTCTGAATCAGTATCACACAGGTGTTTAATTTATAGAGTGACCCTGTTTTTGACCCGTCTCTTGTTATAAACTTCAGGTCCAGGAAGGGTCTTTTATACCGTTCTGACTTTCACCACGGAAGGAATGACCTCTGTATAATGTACCAGCTATGAAGACCTCCTTCCGTGTGGTAAAGTCATCCACTTACCCGGCCATTTATTTGCAAAATGTCCACTATGTTTTAGGAAGGGCTCTCGAGGGAACAATTCAGGCAAGGTCCTTGTTCCCAGGAATGGCATATTCTAGTGAGAAGAGACACAGAGACGAATGAGATTCGACGAGGAAAAATCATAAATCAGTCGTCCATCGCAATAAGAAAGAGGTAGAGTGGACAGGAATACAAGGACAAGAAATCCTCCAGGCGGTGACTGGAGAAGACCCCTGACAACCTGAGCGAAGAGAAGAGCAAAGAGAAGGAGGCACTGGTAACACATCGAAGGGAATTCAGAACAGAGGATGCACAGGTCTCCCCTGGTGAACGCAGGAAGGGCAGAGCTTCACCTCACAGGCGGTGAAGCAGGTCTGCAGGTGTCTGTCTTTCTCTCCCCCTGTCTTCCCCTCCTCTCTCCATTTCTCTGTGTCCTATCCAACAACAACAACAGCAATGGCAACAATAACAACAGCAAGGGCAACCAAAATGGGAAAAAAATTGGCCTCCAGGAGTAGTGGATTCTTAATGCAGGCACTGAGCCCCAGCAGTAACCCCAGAGGGAAAGAGAGAGGGAGAGGGAGAGAGAGAGAGAGAGAGAGAGAGAGAGAGAAAGAGAGAGAGAGCGCTGAATGCGGGTCCTGATGGTTTCAGACACAAAATTTGTGAGTGGGGTGAAGTACTGTTGTCCGCAAAATGCTGATATTAACAATCTGCTTTCCTCATGGGTTTGGTGTGAGATTTAAATTTGTCTATTTTGACATTGAACCCCCGTGATAATGGAAGGATAGAAGGGAAGAAAGGTGAAGGAAGACTGAAAATAGGGAGGGGGAGATGAAGGAACCAATGACAGCAGTCCTTGAGAATTCTAGAGACAGGGATCCTTCAACCAGCAGAAAGCAAGTGGGAAACCAAGTAACTAAGACACATCTGTCCGTTCTTCTGGGCCTGACCAGTGCTGTTGGTCCCAGAGCCAGATGATGCAATGACTTTGCCATGACTGTAACGCTGGGAGGGTCTGATGGGGGAACCTGTACCTTTGCACACGTCTGCAATTTGGGACCAGTGCCAAGTGTCATATTGAGCTGTTGGTCCTTTCTCGTCTTGGTGGCTCATAACCTACACAGTTCTGAAAAACAGATGCTCATGCTGATGAGACTCATGGTTAAATCATGTCTCCTGCTAGTCACTCTGGCTGCTTGTTTTGTCATGTTTCCCTCAGTGAAGTCGTCTTTTTGTTTAATATTTATTTTTCCATTTTGTTGCCCTTATTGTTTTATTATTGTAGTTATTATTGTTGTTATTAATTTCATCGTTGTTGGATAGGACAGAGAGGGGGAGAGAAAGACAGACACCTGCAGACCCGCTTCACCGTCTGTGAAGCGACTCCCCTGCAGGTGGGGAGCCGGGGGCTCGAACCGGGATCCTTAGGGTCCTTATGCTTTGCGCCACCTGCGCTTAACCCGCTGCGCTACCACCCGACTCCCTGAAGTCGTCTTTCAATAGAAGATCGACCTGAATGATGATCTTGAAATCCATATCAAAAGTACAGTTTCTTTTTCTAGTTCTTTTGTGATCTCACTCAAGGCTCTTGAATTCCGAGATAAACTACAAAGGACACTTTACAGTTACAGAAACTGAATCTCTAAAAGATCTCTAGCTTGAAAAAAAGAATAGTGATTCAAACTCCAGGTCTTTTCAGCTCAGTCCCATGCTCTTTCTGTTTGATGACACTCTATTCAAGTATTAAAATGGTTCACAACATAGTCATGTGTTTTCAGTAATGAATCTGGGTCTGAAATTTGCGTGTACAGATAGCTGTGCTGTGCTGTGAGTGTTTTCTTTCTTTTCATGCTGTCATCACTGCCACCTTGCTTCACTCGAGGGACCCCATAGCCGCGCCTCTTAAAATTATGATGTGCAAGGTTGAGTGAGAAATGGACAAGATGCTAGAATTTGGGTTGAGGGATAGACTTTGAACACTGAACAGCAGGCAGCCTCGCTGTTGGCAGAGTAACGGAGCAAACGCTGTGCCTTACCCATGCCATCATGGCAAAAAATAGCATGGAACAGCTGGTGAGCTGTCAGAATCATCTTGAGGAGGAAATGTGAACTGTCTCTGCTGGGTGCATGAATCGAGAGCTATTTGGAAGCACTGAACTTCCAGGGGAAGAGCAAGCACGGAGGCAGCTTACCTTTGCCGGCCCTTTCTTTTCTCTGCAGTGTGATTCCATGTCAGTGGCCAACTTCACAGCCACTCTCCCCACCTCTATTTCCTCCACAGTCCTTAGCCCGAAAGTGACCTACACTGTAAAGGATGGGGTGGGTGTAGGGGACGCATCTGAAACCTTACAGGTATTTCAGGATAAAATGTACAGCGTTCTTGGACAGCTTAGCAATTACCACCTACTTAGAAGTGATCTTTGTGGAAGACCTACATTTGAGTCCCAGCGCCGCATTGGCTACTTCACAGAGTCATTGAAATATATGCAAATTAGCGCTTTTAAACTCTAATCAAGACTTGGTCACGATTGGCGGGGTCGGTGAGGGAGTGAAGAGGAGAAGTGCAGATGAGGAAAGGACACATAGATGGTGTGACTGTCGACCTTCATGTGGACTTATTTATGCTATCAAAAAGCCCACATGGACCATAAATATATATATATATTTGCATCAAATTGCAAAGAGGCTTTTTGCTGGAAACAGTTCGGCTAGCCTAAAGTAGCTGAGATCATGAATCACTTTTACAGGAAACTAGAGGAAGAGAAGTCACTGCCAGAAAATCAGGTGTTATTCTTTTGGATATGAATTTAAACAGAGGTTGCTACCTTTTGGCTTTTAGTTTCAGCTCTAGCTTCATATTCTTGCTTGCTCTCAGAGAAGGATGCATGGAGCAGCTGTTTCAGAGATGTGCAGAGAAGTGGTCCCTGAATATGCAGCTAGTGGACACGGAGGGGGCAGGGCTACTCATTTATGGTCACAGGTGAGGCTATTCGATCGGCTGTTTCACATTTCAATTCTTTGGAGAAGAAAGCAGAGGGCACCCGTCTGAACAACAGATGGGGGAAGAAGTAAAGGAGAAGACACAGAAGTCAGGGAGCCCGAATTCATTTTTATAAAGTTGAGAATTCATTTCTATTGGATTTTTGAAGGAGCTGGCAATCTTTGCACGTGTGGGATGAAATCATTTATTCACACTTAATAATATCATTGGGTCATCTGTGCCTGTCTTGGGGGGAATTACTGGTATGTGGTTAAAGTGAACGAGCCAGTGACTCTCTGGCATCCAATAGCAGAGCGTCTTTTGGATTCAGTCAAACAACACGCACATCTGCACAGGGAATCCATGCTTTTCCCCAACCTAACTATGCACAGTCTTCCCTGTCGTAATGGAAAGGATCTGGCCATCACCAAAAACGCACGTAGAACCCTGATGATGAGAACCCTCTTGCCATCTTCCCATACCTTGTTGCTACGGCGTCTCTGGTTCGCATTCCAAATATTTACCCTTTCAGTGTTGACACTGACTACCAGCGGGGTTTCTGTGAATATCTTCAGTGTAGTGCAGCATGTTTCTATACAGTTCAGCTCTTATAATCAAAGTAAATTTGGGCCTTACTGGAAAATTGCATGTCTTGTGATAAGTTCCATCTCTCTCTCTCTTTCTCTCTGCCCGCCCCCCACCCCCGCTCAAGCTTGCCTTCAGCTCAAGCATCTTGATTTCTGTTTGTTTTTTAATTTTTCCTTATAGAGCCAGCAAGAAACTGAGAGGAAAGGAAGGCACAGAAAGAGAAACAGACACCTGCAGCACTGCTTCACCGCTTGTGAAGCTTCCCTCATGCAGTGGATGCTGGGGGCTTGAACCATGGTCCCTGTGCGCTCAGCTTGTGCCACTTGCTAGCCCTGGGATTCATGTTCTACTTGATATAACCCATCCAGTCGTGATCCAGGCGAAATGCACAGTATTGCGATACAGAGGAAACAGGAATTGTTCTAATATTACTCTCATCACCTATTTGTTACTAGCAAAATAGACGAATGTTTTCAAATAGAAAGATATTTCTCGCCTCGAGACATATCTGGAAGACATTGCTTAATGTCTTCAGGGCTTAAAGGTACACAAAGTGGCTCTGCTAGTGGCAAAAGGAAGTTAGCAGCTATGTGAAATGAATGCTGACGCCAAAAGGTCTAAGGCTTACCGGGTGGTGAAGAAAAAAACACCACCACAAATTCTTTTCCTCCATCTGAGTCAAATGCAAGTAAGGGCTTACTCCTTTCCCCAGCCTTGTGGAATCTTAGGGCCTCTAAGCACTCCCCACTTTTCTCTGTTGTGATCTCACCGATACCAACGGAGACCTTGTCTCATGGACTAAGATGCTCACTCAGCCTGTCAAAGGACCAGCAGGTGCTTCACAGGCCGCCTGCTCAGTTCTCGGCCTCTTCACGCGCTGTGCAATGCCTTGTGTCTGTCTTCTCCGCTCAGTCGTAAATATGCTGACACTGTATGCTGCGTGCTCTGAGCCTTTATTTGTTTAGCTACTTGACTTATTTATTTTCATCGCATTGCTGGGCTGACTTTTGGAATCAGATGATGAGACAGATGAAGAAAGGGAAGGACACCTCACCACTGAAACAGAGTAGCGTGGACTGGACTTACACCTGGGTTGTGGGTATGATAGGTGAGGTATCTTGCCGGCACTCCAATCCCTTCTTCTTCTTCTTTTTTAAGATAGAGGCAGGAGAGGCAGGAGAGTTAGATAGACAGACAGACAGACAGACAGACAGGTGATAGACTGAAATGTCCTTTGGTACAGTAGGGGCTGGACTCTTGCATATAGCAAAGTAACACTTTCTCTGATATCCAAGCAAACTACTCCAGCAGCCTCCATTTGCCCTATCTCTAGAATACAGACTAAGTGTTTGCATAGAGTACACATTGGATATTTCTTTATGGGGATTCTGGTTTACTTATTTATGAGGAAGTGCCTGAGAGAGAGACCAGGTGATCACTCTGGCACAGTGATTCTAGGCAACAGTCTCAGGACCTCAGACTTGAGAGTCCGACACTTTGTCCACTATAAGTCAGCCTTTTTCAAAATCATGTTGATGAACCTATGCTTCATCAACAACCCTCAAGATATATTTGAACTATTAATTTCCCCACCAAGCAAGGCAAAACAGCCTTGACTTCTCATCTAGTGTGTTACGGGCACCACACAAGGTCTCTTTCATTAATATTGCATACGCGTTATTATATTTGCTTCCATAAAAAAAACATTTGACAGAGTTTGTTGTTTTGTTTTCATGATTTGTAGGTAGAAATTTTTGAAAATTAAATCAAGTATCATCTATCTTATAGCTGGAAAGTCCAATCTCCTGGGAGAACAGGATATTGAATGTATGTAACGGGTAAACACAACTAGATAAAGATCTGGCTGGATCTTTATTTGGCGCTTTCCATTCACTAGCTGACTTGGGAAACTTTATCTTAGTTTTTTTTAGACTCATATGCAACTGTGCAAAATACTGTCCCCTCTCTTACCTCCCTCCAAGAGATTAATGAGATGGTTTCCGATACCACTTTGATTTTCTCTGATAAAAGAAATAGATAAGTATGAAAGGAAGTATTTCCGTCTTCCATTGAAGATTTTAAAGAGGGTGAAAACAGCCTTTTAAAAGTTATCAAAGTAATAGCTAGAGGAAGAAACAGCCACACACACTTAAGATCAAACTAGCAATTAATGTGGCGTACCTAATGATCTTCTGAAGATGTGCGTCAGAAGTCACCAGAGGCCTGAATATATATTACCTCTGTCAGTTCCTGTAACAGCCCTGTTTCATACAAACGCTGAATGTTTTTATCACTTTTTTTTTAGATAAGAAAGCTACAACTCAAAGAACATAAATTAATTCTGAATTCTTAACTCATGTCAAACAGTCTATGGTTGAATCCTGTTTCCTAGACACCAAACCGAACTTCAAAGATTGTGTGTGTATGCCTGTGTGTGCGTGCGCATGTGTGTGTGTTTCTACAGTTTTGCTGATATGATACCATCTAAATTTATCCTTATACATTCTGTGAACACTTGGGGTGGAAGTGAAACCCTACCCAGTACAATATAAATGCTACATACAATACACAGGGACCTGAGTTCAAGACCCCAGGCCACACCTGCAGAGGGAAAGCTTTGCAAACGGTGAAGCAGTGCTGCAGCTGTTTTTCTGTTTCTCTTCCTCTCTATTGCCCCCTTATTTCCTGATTTTAAATATTTTTTTTTAAAAAATCCTAATTTCACCATAAAGCTCTGATATACAGCTTTCTTCCTTGATTTTTTTTTTTAATCCCTAAAAAAATCTCTTAAATTTATTGGGGGAAATTCACAAATTCTTCTTCCTTGGAAGAGATGTATTCTGTGTTCTTTTGTTCTTGAAAGCAGAGCATTAGAATACAACACACTTGCCCTTCTTGAGAGCTGCCACCTTGACCCTGAATATCAATGAGCACAAGAAACATCTGCAAAGTAGAAATGGTTCTGTCCAGGGGCCGGGTGGGGGCCACCTGGTTGAGCGCACACGTCACAGTGCGCAAGGACCCAGGTTCAAGCCCCCGGGCCCCACCTGCAGGGGGGAAGCTTTGCAAGTGGGGAAGCAGGGCTGCAGGGGTCTCTCTGTCTCTCTCCCTCCTTAGCACCCCCTCCCCTCTCATTTTCTGGCTACCTCTATCCAATAAATAAAGATATTTTTAAAAATTAAAAAAAGAAATGGTTCTGTTCACTTTGATACCATTGCTCAATAGTGTGTCTTGTACACAGTGGGTACTTTGTACCTGCCTGTTGAATGAATGGCTACACTGAAGGGTGGTTCTGAATGAGATCTGGGTTCAGCGACGGTCAGAACACTGGGAACCAGGTCTGGCCCCTGACAATGGTGGCTCTGGTAAACTAAACTGATGAGTTAGAAATCTGCCCAGCTGGCTGGCAACAATAGAGTTTCTGAAGCCAAAAACGAACAAACAAAAAAGTAATTTCGCTGAATGTGCTTTTAAGGAAGATTCCACTTTAGAATTTAGCAAACTCTTGGTATTTTTTTTTTCAACCCAACTCCACCCGGCCCTTCTCCCACCAGTGCCACTTTGCAAGAAGCATGCAAAGTGTAAGACAGGCAGAAAAACCCAAGTGGATACAGGGGAGCCTGCTAAAAGCACTGATTTCTGTGATGTCTCAGACTGTTAACTAAATTGCAGGTTGGATCGCTTGGCCAGACGGCTGACAGGCAGCAACTTTGCCTGAACAAGATACACTTCAAAATGACACATGCATTTGAGTTTCATTAGAGGTGGTGGGTATCATTATTGCGGGGCCGTGCAAGTAAATATGGTGATTATATGCATTTCTTGGTATGTGGGGCTGACAGCTGAGTTGGGATGAGCTCATCTTGGCTGGTTTACTGATGGGAATGACAGCAAAGCAGATCTCGGGGCCCCAGAGGAAGGAGCTGGAAGTTCATGATGTGAAGCAAGTGCCGCGGGCATGCTGAGATCTTACTAATGGTGACTGGAAGGTCTTTACTCATGCGTCACACTCAACTCTCCTCCATCTCATTTTTTTCTGGCACATCCACTGCCTATTGGTAAAAGTGTAAGAAGCAGCAGTGATCAGTGTAAGTATTTGGTCAAACACAGCTACTGGGCTTCACCATGACTGTGAAAGAATCATTCCCAGATCTCCAAAGATAAATCATCTTTTGCAAAACAGGATACCGAGTCCTCTCTAAGTGCCTGAGGCCGAGTCCTCTCTAAGTGCCTGAGGCTATCCTTTCCAGCTCTTTTTAAGTGTTGGTTGGGGTTGGTCAGCATAGCAGAGTTCAGGATTTGCATGCCCACGGCCTTAGCAGCTCCAAGTTCAGTCCTTTCTGCCACCATATGCCAGTGCTCTGATCTCTCTCTTACACTACTGTGTTTGCCTGTCATAAAAATAAGTTAGTCTTTTAGAAGAAAATCCATCTGTGTGGGTAGGGTCTCCTTGGGTTTCAGTGCTAGAAGGGGGCTAGACCCTCATATATACTAAACTAGTAGGCAACTGCTAATGCCTGCAGGGGGGATAAAGATGTTTGAATGATGTGTCTTGTGTCTTTTTACAATTATTCTATTTTTTATTACTTGTATTTATTTATCTGATAGAGGTGGTCAGAAATCAAGAGGGAAGGAGGTGATAGAGGATGAGAGACAGAGAGACACCTGCAGCCCTGTTTCACCACTCGCAAAGCTTTCCCCCTGCAGCTGGGGACCAGGGGCTTGAACCTGCATCCTTGTGCACTGTAATGTGTGCACTCAACCAGGTGCGCCACCACCTGGCCTCTCTTGTATCTTCTTATCAGCCCTTTATCCATTAATGGTATTTGACAAAGGTTCTGCACATGTCCGTTTTGTCTGTTCAGAGGGCTTTGCTCTCTGTGTTGGTCATTCTGAGCACCGGGCCAGTTTTATTTTTCTAAAGGACCACGAGAAGAGAAGACTAGAAATGGTTACAGGAAACCTGATAAATATCCAGGTCCGGATTTCAACTCGCATCCATCGCCCCATTCAGCCCCGGAAGCCATAAAGGTTGCCGGTCCCTTCGCCTGTGTCTGTTTCTCAATTGGTCTGGGATTCTGAATGGAGCAAGCTACAATTTATTGCTCACTTAAACCTCAACACGGTAGAGTAGCGAATGTGTTTTTCTTGCTGGTCTGTTGCATTGAGCATTTGTGATTTATTTGGCGAGTGTGTTATATTAGCTAAAATGATCTTTTTCAATATTATGTGCAGCTCAGAATTGAGTGGTAGTTCTACTGCAGTGCCTGCATTCATTTTTTTCTTGATGGTAATGGCCATGCAGATATATGAACTCATGGAACTAAAAGTGTTTTTGCAAACAATGTATACTTTTCGATACTAATGGTCTGCCCTGTGCACCTTTCAGTGATGCATTTTAATTACTGTCATCTCCGTGGGCATCTCTCTGTCCTTTGGTAAATCAGCTAAACATATATTCTGTGTCTCTAAGTCAAGGTTAAGTTAGCCAGCACAACTGAGATTTCAGAAGGAAGTAGATTTTGCTAAAACCAGACCTTCTTAGAAGGCTGCCTTGCAATGATAAATCTTACTGAGCTTCAGATTATGAAAAGTGCATTAAAGTCCTTAAGCTGAACCATCTCTCTGAAGTGGCATTTGGTTCATTGCAGTTTGATCTGTACTTCAGGGATGTGTGTGTGTGTGTGTGTGTGTGTGTGTGTGTGAGAGAGAGAGAGAGAGAGAGAGAGAGCAAGAGAGAGAGAGAAATTCTTCAAAGGTGATGGGAGTTAAAAGTCCTTAATTTTCATTTCTTTCTTTATGTAGTTTTGCCTCCAGGGTTATCGTTGGGGCTTGGTGCCAGCATTATTAATCCACTATTTCTGGTGGCTGTTTCATCGGCTAGGACAGAGGCAAATTGAGAGAGGAAGGGGAAGTAGAGGAGGAGAAAGAAACACACCTACAGCCTGCTTCACCACTTGCAAGGTGTCTCCCCTGCAGGCGGGGAGCAGGGGCTTGAACCCAGATCCATGTGCGGGTCCTTGCTTAGGACTCTGTGCGCTTAAACGGGTGCACACACCCCCCCCCCCGCTTCCTTTATCATGTGCCATATGCCTAGTACTCTTTATCCTTAAAGCAAGATTGTGTGGTAAACAACATTTCCCCAGAATTGAAGAAGAAGAAAAGAAAACTTAAAAGATGTGAAATGATTTGGATTTTATCAAGAACACAAAGTAAAGTTAAAGCTCAAAGGCAGACTTTTCCTACCCAGACAGAATAATAAGACTGTTTCATTAGACAGCGGGTTAAAAAACAGAGAACTGAAGGGACTGTGGGGTGGTGTATCTGGTTAAGCACAGACATCACAATCCATAAGGACTTGGCTCAAGCCCTCAGGCCCCCACCTGCAGGGGGAATCATCATGCACAGTGAAGCAGTGCTGCAGGTGTCTCTCTCTTTCTCCCTGTTCCCCTAACCCCCCCCTTTCAACTAATGTCTCTATCAAAATAAGTAAATAAATCTTAAAAACATAAAAAGTATCTCGGGACCAAGCAGTAACACACCTGGTTACTATTATGAATAAAGTTTTTTAAAAATATTGTTATTTATTATTGTATACAGACAGAATTTGAGAGCGGCAGGGGAGGTAGGGAGACAGAGAGACACCTGCAGCCCTGCTTCACCACGCATGAAGCTTCCTCCCTGCAGGTGGGGACCAGGGGCTTGAACCTGGGTCCTTGTGCACGGTAATGTGTGCGCTTAACCAGGTGCGCCACCGCCTAGCCCCTTGCATAGTTTTGAGCCCTGGCTCCCCACCTGCAGCAGGGACACTCACGACTGGTGAAGCAGGTCTGCAGGTGTCTCTCTTTCTCTTGCCCTCTCCATCTCTCCTCCCCTCTCAGTTTCTCTCTGTCCTATCAAATATAATAGAAAGAAAAAGAACAAAAGAAAAAAATGGAACAAATAATCACTAGGAGCAGTGGAATTGTAGAGCAAAAAATGCAGTGATAGTGCTTGGTGGCAATAAAAATTTAAAAATAAATAAATAAAAACAACTCTCAGAAAAGTTTGCAAGGAGCAGATCATGGAAATAGACTGCAGTACACACACGTGGTCTCCTTCTTTTTCTTAAATGTCATGTCCCTCTCGATCCAACAGCTGTTTGACTTAGAGAAGTTGTTAACCCTATAATAGGAAATGTAATTTCTTTCCTCTTTACCCCATTCTACAAAGGATAATCATAAAAAGTAGGGTGGAGGGGTCGGGCGGTGGCGCAGCAGTTTAAGCACAGGTGGCGCAAAGCGCAGGGACCGGCGTAAGGATCCAGGTTCGAGCCCCCAGCTCCCCACCTGCAGGGGAGTCGCTTCACAGGCGGTGAAGCAGGTCTGCAGGTGTCTGTCTTTCTCTCCTCCTCTCTGTCTTCCCCTCCTCTCTCCATTTCTCTCTGTCCTATCCAACCATGACAACAGCAGCAGCAACAATAATAACAGCAACAATGATAAACAACATGGCAACAAAAAAAAGGGGGGGGGGAATCCAGCCTCCAGGAGCAGTGGATTCGTGGTGCAGGCACCGAGCCCAGCAATAACCCTGGAGACAATCAATCAATCAATCAATCAGGAAGGGGCAAGTAGAACTTGATGCTGAACACTCCATCTTTCTGTGTGACAAAAAATAAGGCGTGGTGCGTGTAGGAGACTTGGTAAAAAATCAGTAAAGAACTTGTACATTTCTCTTCCAAACAGTTCTGGCCTTTACTCATGACGCAGAAATGTTCTCAATGTCGCAAATCAAGCCTTATTATTTTCTCAGACATCTATATATTTATTTTATTTTATTTGCTGAAGTTTATTTGATAGAGATAGAGAGAAAGGAAAGACAGAGAAGGACAGACAGACACCTGCAGCCCTGCTGCACCACCCATGAGGCTTTTCCCCTGCAGGTGGGGACCACAGGCTTGAACCTGGGTCCTTGCGTGTTGTGACACGTGCGCTTAACCACATGGGCCACCCCTCCCTCCCAGAATCTTACTATACTCAAAACAACGTGGAAATTTAATCACCAACATTTTCATTTTAAAATGCTGAAAATTAATTCACACTAAAAGAGAGGGGTGGGGGGTCAGGCACTGGCGCAGGGGGTTGAGCACAGGTGGCACAAAGCACAAGGACCGGCGTAAGGATCCCGGTCCGAGCCCCCGGCTCCCCACCTGCAGGGGAGTCGCTTCACAGGCCGTGAAGCAGGTCTGCAGGTGTCTGTCTTTCTCTCCCCCTCTCTGTCTTTCCTTCCTCTCGCCATTTCTCTCTGTCCTATGCAACAACGAACAACATCAACAATGGCAATAATAATAACCACAACGAGGCTACAACAACAAGGGCAACAAAAGGGGGAAAAAATGGCCTCCAGGAGCGGTGGATTCATGGTGCAGGCACCAAGCCCAGCAATAACCCTGGAGGAAAAAAAAGAGAGAGAGAGAGAGGGGTGATGGTATCTTCTTAAAAAAACAAACAAAACTAAAAGCATGAGGCTGGGTCATGACACACACATCACCATTCACAAGGACCCAGGTTCAAGCCCCCGATATCCATCTGAAGGGATTATGCTTCATCAGCGGTGAAGCAAGTCTACACACCTCTTCCTCACTCCCTCTTTATCTCCCCTTCATTTTTCAATTTATTTCTGTCTTATCTAATAGAAAAAAAAAAGAAATGGAGAAAGAAAATAAAATGAATTTGTATGAGTCTGAAGCACTTTGTACACGTGAGTCATTCTGGATACAATATGTTAAGTTATTTAATTTACTTGCAAGGGGTCAATCCAATGTTAAAAAAAAACTTAGGTTAGATAAGATTTGTTTAGTTACAGATGAAGGGGTAAAAAGGAGTTGGGAAAAAATAGAATGTTGAAACTCTTGTAAGGACAGTGAAATATAAAAATCTGTGAGCAGGAAAAAAAAAAGGGGGGGGGAATCTTGGAATGAAAGATGTGGACTATCAGCTGTCCAGGCTGTGTTCCACACGGCACTACTTTGGCCAAGAGTAGCTTGTGGATATTAAGGTTGATTCTCAGGACACAAAATACAGAGAAGATTTTTAAGATCCATTAAGGATGTTAAACTGTAATATCCTCTTTCTTGCCCAAAGGACCTTCCCTACATCTCTTGACAAAACTTCCTTCATGATGACACAATTACATTTATGGGATTTAGAAAATGATAGACTCAAACTAAATATAAATGAATCCCTTATATTCTAACCCCGCTGGCCAATGGGAGAGCTAGCTGCTCTAATGTACTGCTTTAAAAAATAGCTCCAGGTATCCTCTATGTCAACACATGCTGAAAATTGATGGTTGGCAGCTAGCTGGTGGCTCACCTGCTTGAGTGCACGTGCTACAATGCACAAGGACCTGGGTTCAAGCTCCCCAGTGCCCACCTGCAGGGAGGAAGCTTTGCGAGTGGTGAAGCAGGGCTGCGGGTGTCTCTCACTCTCTCTGTCTCTATCTCCTCCTACCCTCTTTGTTCCTGGCTGTCTCTACCCAATAAATAAAGATAATATAATATGAAAAAGAGAGCGAGAAGATAAATCAATGGTTGTAGAAAAAAAATCTCACAGAGGATATCCTAAAAGAATAGGACAAGGGGCTGGCCTTCCAAGAGCAGAACCTGAGAGTTATACTACCCCCTCCCCCCGGCCACACGAATGAAGAACACAGATGGAACTGAGTTTCTCTGGGAGCCTGGCATCTTTGATAATTTGAAAGGGAAAAATTGTGGGTGGGAGTAGATAACATAATGGTGATGCAAAGAGACTCTCATGCCCGGGGCTCTAAAATCTCAGGTTCAATCCCCCGCAACACCATAAACCAGAGTTGAGCAGTGCTCTGGTAAAATAAACAAACAAGGGAGTCGGGCGGTAGCACAACGGGTTAAGCGCACATGGTGCAAAGTGCAAGGACCTACGTAAGGATCCTGGTTCGAGCCCCGGGCTCCCCACCTGCAGGGGAGTCGCTTCACAGGCGGTGAAGCAGGTCTGCAGGTGTCTGTCTTTCTCTCCCCCTCTCTGTCTTCCCCTCCTCTCTCCATTTCTCTCTGCCCTATCCAAGAACATCAATAACAGCAACAGTAATAACTACAACAACAATAGAAACCAAGGACAACAAAAGGGAAAATAAATCAATAAAAATGTAAAAAAATAAAAATAAATAAATAGACAAACAAAAGTAAAAGTTGTAACATTTCAAGTGATGGAATGACTTGAGAGATAGTGAGAATGTGAACACCACTCTGATACACGTGAAGCCAGTGTTGGGGCCTGAACTCAGGTCACCTCCATGTAAGGCTGACACGTAAGGCTGAGGCTGTATGCAGACTGCCGTCTTCCCTGTGAAGAGTTAATTACTTTAACCAACTGGTTCAAGACACTCCTCCTGTAGGGAAGAAGGCTGGGTTGAAAATACTGACCTTCTTACCTACAGAGCGAGCTCTGTGGTCTTCACAGGCTAACTATCTGCTGAAGACTGCGGCATGATAGAATAATGCTATTTTTAATTTTTATTTTCTTATTATTGGATAGAGACAGACAGAAATTGAAAGGGGAGGGGACAAGAGGAAAGGAAAGAGACAGAGACACCTGCAGCCCTGCTTCACCACTTGTGAAGTTTTCCCCCTGCAGGTGGGGACCAGGGGCTTGAACCTGGGTCCTTGTGCCCTGTAATGTGAGCACTTAACTAGTTGGGCCACCACCTGGCCCCTCCAGAAACAGCTTTGTTTACTGAAGCAAAAAGCTTTTTCCTGAAGCAAAAAGCATAGCAAGGCTCGTAGAGGAGGGAATGGAGCCCAGATGAAGAGGTAATGTAATGGCCGCACTAAAATGCGGCTGGCTGAGGCGCGGAGGTTCTATTGCTGTCTGGCCCGTGCTCAGCAGAACATTTGCAGAGCTGCGTCTGTGCTGAAACCCAGCGCATTTTGTTTCTTTCCTGAGGCCTTTCTGCCCTCATGATACTCATGACTGGGCTGGAGGAACAAAACCTTCCTAGAAACACTTGGCTCTTGTTGGATGCTGCTGGAGGGGCTGTGGATTAGCTGGATGCGTGAGGAAAGGTCTAGCTGACTGTTGAAGGTGGTGGGAGAGCACTGGGGAAGGCTGTGCTTGGCGCCAGTCCCGATGCCCGTTGGCCCACAGGCTCAGAGAAGCAGTGACCCATTCACCCTTCAGGTGAACCAGGCCTAAGAGGTCTGCTGGGACTTTGGTCCATCCCTGCACCAGCGATGCCTAGTGATTACTTTCACTCCTTGGAACACACACTGACGCTAAAACATCCTGAGACGTCTGGAGTAAGGAGTTTGTGCTGTGTTGGCCCTGCCTGGGATGGATTCTTTTCACTGAAAGATTTTGATGAATACTCTTGGGCTCTCCAAAAAAATGAGCTAGAACTTGACTACAGATACTGTCAATGAATCCGTAATCTAGTGGACAAGATTCTCCCAAGCCATCCACATTGCCTCACTTTGTTTAATTAATATGTCTTGGAATTATGGCTTATAACACAGTTGATGACACATGGATACAATCTCTCATCTCAGGCACAGGAGAGAGAGAGCAAGAGACAGAAAGAGAGGAAGAGGGGGAGAGAGAGAGCTACACACATTCAATTCCTCCTCTACTATTATGTCCCGGAGGGTTTGGAATGATGTCATCTGGCATCTTCTTATCAATACATAAAATAAAGACGAGAGAGAAGGCATGTTTGTGCCCTTTAAATGTCAGGGCATAAATACCCCTGCACATTGTGTTTGAATCCATTAAAGCCTCACAGATATTATGTGTGTCTGACGCTGTAAGTGGCTCCAGGCGGCTCACAGATCGTGCCATCTCGAGAGGAATGATGACTTCCTGCCTTCCGGGGGCATTTCCCCTCCTGCATGGTGAAAATATGCCCAGTTTACAACTAGACAAGAAGTACTGAATGCGAGTGAGGTGTAATAAGATGTATTCTCTCATCATTGTGTCAAAGAGGTCACAGTTTTGAAATGGCTTTCCACGATGGCGTGTCGGGCACCTTTCTAAAGGTGCTTGGCTCCTGGTGACACCTCTTTGAGCCTGCGGTTGGGGTCTCCTTCCCTCAGCTTGTCGCAGCCATGGGAAACACTCGCCTTTGGTCCTTCTGATCAAGTGTCCAGGCACTTACTCCCTGCAGAAAGAGCCTTTGCCATCTGCCGGGAGGCCAGCAGGCCTGCATTCTCCCAATGTGATTTTGCTGTTCCAGCTCCCTCCCCACGTTCCCAACCCCACACTCTTTTATTGCTTCTGCTCTGGTGGCAGGGCATAGGCCAGAATCAACCTTTTGAATTAGAAATGCTGATATGACCCAGAGGAAGAGGCTTCAGTGAGGACAGTTGACAGAGAGGAGGACCATGAAATAGCCTCGCTGAAACACTATCTCCAGAACACACACACAGCGGCCGGCCTGCGTGCAGACAGGCACTGCTGACATATTAGCCTCTGCAGGCCATTCTGTTTACAGTAACTAGGATGAAGAAAAAAGAGGCCCCATTTCAGGGTGTTCATCCCAGTAGATTCTCCTCGCAGGTAAGCAAACCAGCAGAGCTCAGTTAATCAGCATTCATCACTCAGGGGACTCAGGTGTCTTGTAAATGTCCCGGGACCCTGCGGAATGAGCTATCCACTGTGGCACAGGGCTATTCGCCTGTCTTCTTTCATCTAACTTAATAAACCGAAGTTTTGCCTCAGAGTGATGTCTGCTGGCTTTTAGAGTCTCAGGTCCTTAACATGTGCATGATTCAACCCACAGATCCAGCTACATTTTCCAAAAGAAATGGCCTATCATTATAATTTTAATGACTTTACAACTTTGCTTTCTCTCTTCCATTATGAGACTATTTCTAGTTGCCATCTTGAGCCAAAAGTCTCTATTTTATTTCATTTCTCTGGACCCACAGCAGCCTTCCTTCAAACACTGTTATACTGAACTGATGTTAGTATCTAAATGCCTCTTTATGGAATGTGGAATATGGAATAGATTAGTTTAAGCTTAAGTTGGGTCACTTTTCCTGTATTTTTGCTTATTAGAAGTGTGTGTCATTTGCCAAATAGTTGTTGAATGAGAATTGGCAGCTTCTCACTGGACATTTCCACTTATATTTGAATTATTCTCACCACTTCCCCAGAGAACATCGGTAAAAAATTTTAGGGAAAAAAGTTAAATATCCTTAAATTGTGGCAGGACACAAACAGGGACCAGTGGCTTTTTTTTTTTTTCCATAGACAGAGAAGACATTTATCAAATCTGTAAGACACACGAGTTTCATCAGAACTACTCTGCTCTGTCCTTGCAGTGTAAGAGCAACCAAAGGAAATATGTGAATGAGTGTTCACAGGGGTGGCTCAATAAAACTTTGTTTAAAAACACCAGCTGGAGCCGGCTTAACATATGCTACAGGCCGATCTGATTTTGCGTACCCAACTTCTGAAAGATTTGTTGTGGCATCACATTTAAAAAATAATAATAATAATTCCAAGTACTCAACCTTTCCAATTTGAAATGTGTTTGGCAGTTTTCTTGTTTTTGTTTTCCAACTGAAAATTGGTACAGGGACCGAGATTCATTGATGAGTGTGAGTGATAAAACTGTATGTGATAAGTCAAGAATTCAGGGCGGGATTTATTGTTCACATACGCCTATTTATCTTGAAGCCGTACTATTAACTCAGCCAGTCAGCAGAAATGTAACTAAGTCATACAGTTCTGGAGAGAACAGAAAAGATTTCCTTTTGACTGCAGAATAGGTGTCAAAGTTCCTGGGCTTTTGCAAGGGAGTTGTGGCCCGTCTTTGGACTGGAATTCACCCTTCTACAAGAGGGGGCATCTTTTCTGCAATTCACTCACAGGTGGCCAGATATGTTTGTGGCATCGCACGAAGCCACACACTCTGTCAAGAACGGCCATGGGACTACACTGGAGTTGCACAATCAGTGAATGTTGCTGTGCTGGGAGAGTCCCTGCAGAGGCAGCTGGAAGCTTGGCGTTCCTGTACACTCTCAGGGAGCCGCAGACGACACAGACTTTGCGCGTGCCATGCACTGGCCCTGTGGGTTTGCGGTTTAAAGTTTACGTCTGTAAAATGGACCCTTGGGGAGACCATGGAATGGGGGAGGCCGAGAGATGAGGCCCACACATGCCCACTGCGCACTCTGTGCTCTCTCTGAGTGCTAGGTCACAAGCACCCACGGACATATGTGCTGGCATGCACATGGATGTCGTATGTGTGGCGTGCTTGTGTAGGAGGCCCAAGGACGTGTCATGGCGATGAACCAGACTGGATCCACAAGTGTTTTCATTTCTGGCCTGCAGGGTCTGCCTTGTGGATGTTTCTCCTGACCCTGCAGAGTTCTACTCCCAGCTGCAAAGTCACTCGCAGGGCACGACTGCTGTGGTGACGCCCAACAGGCTCACTCTGCCCAGGAGATGCCAGCAGCACCCCAACTCCAAGCTGAACAACTAAGAATGTCTGCAGACATTGCTAAAAGTCCCTGGGCAGAGATTCACCACAAGACACAACCACTCCATAGAAAGGCAGGCAGGCAGGCAGGCAGGAAGGAAGGAAGGAAGGAAGGCAGGCAGGCAGGCAGGCAGGCAGGCAGGCAGGAAGGCAGGAAGGCAGGAAGGCAGGAAGGAAGGAAGGAAGGAAGGAAGGAAGGAAGGAAGGAAGGAAGGAAGAGAGAGAGGATAGAAGGGAGGGAGGGAGGGAGGGAGAAAGGAGAAAAGGGGGCCAGGCGGTGGCGCACCTGGCTGAGCACATATGCTGCAGGGCACGAGGACCTGGTTTTGAGCCCCCGGTCCCCACCTGCACGGGGAAAGCTCTTTGAGAGGTGAAGCAGGGCTGCAGGTGTCTCTCTTTCTCTCGCCTTCTCTATCGCCCCCTTCCCTCTTGATTTCTGGCTGCCTCTATCCAAATATTTAAAAAAGAAGAAGAAAGGAGGGGGAGAAATCAAGAAAAGGAAAGGAATGCAGTGCCCCTGCTTCCTAACTCCGAGGACTATGGATGGATCCTGTGAGCACAGGCCTTGGGCTCCCTTTATCCCTGCCACCAGGTGATTCCTCACAGCTGTGCAAGAGAGCTGGGGTGGGGAAGCAAGGCGCTTCTGGGAGGTGTTCTGTCCGCCCTGCCCTGCCAGCTGTCACTCTCGTCCTGCCAGGTCTCGGTGCCGCACTGGGGCTTCTACAGAAATGAACTCGCACTTCTGCTTCACAGGGGAGTGTAGCTGTCAGATGAGGCAGTGTGTCACTGGGCTTTGTGGATGGAGACTGAATGCTGGAGTGGCACGAAGGGCCTGGTGAGTCAGAACGTCTGTCTGTGGCCGCTGACCGCCAAGGCCGTGACTCTCACTTGCATCTTGCTTACTTGCCACCCAGTTATCCTTTCCTTCCTCCCAACCTTCAGATCAGAATTTCTGTTGTCCCAAGCTGTCATTCTTGCTTCTCTCTGTCTCTCCCTCACTTCTCCCTCTCTCTTTTGCTTAGAGTTAGAGACAACACTCTCTTGAGCTATCCATCCGTCTTAGTCTTACCTCTCTTGCTTGGCCCTCTGTTAGCATTTCAGATGAGGATCTAATTCTCTCTAATTGACTGTCCCCACACAGCCAACCTCCAAACACCAAGCAAAGCACAACTGCAGTCAGTGTGTGTGTGTGTGTGTGTGTGTGTGTGTGTGTGTGTGTGCGTGCGTGTGCGCGCGCGTGTGTGCGCGCGCGCAGAGCTGAATGCAATTCTGCTGGGTGGTTGCCTAGGTCATGGTGGCCTGTGCAGAGGTAAGGAAACAGAATTAGTTTCCGAACCATTTAACCTGAATTTCTGAAGGACAATCATCCAAATTCTAGAGGTGATGATTTTAAATGGAGGCCATCACTCCACACTGAGCCGGCGCCCGGACGGAGTGTTTGGAAGCCCTGCCTGGCCCACCCGCAGTCCTGCTCCTTCTTGCCTCTTGTTTCCCCATCTTCACCGTCGTCTCCAGTGCTCTGCTCTTACTCTTTTGCAGTGGGCCATGGAACTGGACAAGGCTTTATTCTGTTCTCTTCGGTGCCACCCAGCACAGGTGTTCACGGCAGTGTGACTGTCTTCATTATCCTCACAGATGAGTAGAAGGCAGCGGAGTTGAGGGAAGGTGATCTATCTGCATGTTTGCCTGTTTGTTTATTTATTGATCTTTGCCTCCAGGGTTATGCCTGGGGCTTGGTGCCTGCACTACAAATCCACTGCTCCTGGAGGCCGTGTTCCCCCCCCCCTTTTTTTTAATTGGATAGGACAGAGAGAGACTGAGAGAAGGGGAGAGAAAGATAGACAACTGCAGACCTACTTCACTACTTGTGAAGTGACTCCCCCTCTGCAAGTGGACAGCCGGGGGCTTGAACCCGGATCCTTGAGTGGGTCTTTAATGCTTCGTACCATGTGCACTTAACCTGGTGTGCTACCACCCATACTCACTCCTTCTGCTTGGTTTTTAAAAGTATTTGTATTTATTTATTGTTGGACAGAGACAGAGACGGAGAGCAATGGAGAGGGCAGGGAGAGCTAGAGAGAGGGAGAGAGACAGACACCTGTAGGAGGGGCATGAACCCGGGTCCGTGAGCGCCTTAATGTGAGGGCTTTTGCACTGTAAGGGCTTCTGTGACCAGAGCAGATATCGTTTTCTTTTTCTTTTTTTTTAAATATTTATTTTATTTTATTTATTCCCTTTTGTTGCCCTTGCTGTTTTTTTTTTTTTATTGTTGTAGTTATTATTGTTGTCGTTATTGGATAGGACAGAGAGAAATGGAGAGAGGAGGGGAAGACAGAGAGGAGGAGAGAAAGACAGACACCTGCAGACCTGCTTCACGGCCTGGGAAGCGACTCCCCTGCAGGTGGGGAGCCGGGGCTCGAACCGGGATCCTTGCGCCGGTCCCTGTGCTTTGCGCCACCTGCGCTTAACCCGCTGCGCTACAGCCCGGCTCCCCAGATATCTTTTCCATCTCCTTCTCTCCTGCCCTTCCTGCTACAGCCACGCTGACTATCAGCAAAGAATGGGGACCATCTGGGCCGGCAAGTTCTCTAATGATGAGACTGCAGTCAGTAGGCAAGACCACAAAACCACAGGACATAGCACCACCACCGACCGCGCGTGATGAGCCGGGTACTGATACAGGACGGTAGCCTTGGCGACATCTGTGCCCAAGAGGAATCCTACGCACATAGCTCCTTGACATAAGCACTTGGCACTGAACTCAGACTCAGTGCGAAGCCTAGAAATCAGGGTGTTGGGGCCAGCTTCCTTTGTACTTCTTCCTAGCCTGCATCAGAAAGCCTCCCAGTTCTGTTTCTGTCGGCTGCGATGTTCTCAGATATCAGATGGTACAATCTACCTCCCTCAAGGGCAGAACAGAATGGATGAAGGGCTCGCCCTTACAGAGCTCTTGACCCCTGAGGATTTCTCTTGCCTGTGTGTCTGTTCCTGAAACTTGGCCCTGGCTGTGGTACCACCCTTTGGGTCACCTTCACTTCAGTGACTGTGATGTGAGTGACAACATCAGAAAACTGGGGCTGACGTGACTTTGAGGAGCCAGGTGGTCTGTCATAAACAGAAATTACTGATGAAGAATGGCTGAGGGTCTACTGGAAAACAGCTGTTTTCTGTGCCATACATATGTTCCCTAAACACAGTTGAGGTTTCCTTGGTGATGCTTTCTGATTCACCTCATCTTTGTTTTTAATATCAAGGAAGAACACAGATGGGAGTGGTCACCTTGGCAGTCGCTTTGGTGCTGATGTGTATGTGTGTGTGGAGCTGTAAGATTGATAGTCATGTTGTTTTCACAGCTACACTTTTACCAAGGAGTGGAGAGAAGCACTGACCCAACTGTGGCAGGAAATTAGCTATGCAAATACTTTTCTTTTTAGTGTTCTCTTTGTGGACATTTACTTTTATCTTTACGATAGCTCTTGATAGCAGCAGCAGCAGCCCCTAATTCATGTTCCTACTTTTACACAAACGAGAAGATTGGCATTTACTCAGCATCATCAGCTGCCAGGTTCTTCGCATGAATGTGTTGCTCTGGCAACTCTTGGCACAAGCTTCAGAGGTAGAGATCTGTCTCTTTCCCTCCACACAGCCTTCACAGTGGATAAACCAGAAGTTAAATAATTTTCCCAAGGTCGTCTAGACTTTGGAGACAAAGTTGTTTTGTTCAGAGCAGAACTCTGCTTTGCTAAAACCTACATTTGCTCTGTTAAGCCAGATAACGCCCTCAGTAATCACAGAGCTATATGATTAAAGTATTTGATTGTTAGTGCATCTGATCTCATGTATCCCTTTTATATCTATAATGTTTTGCTACTTAAAAGAAGTTATCCTGTTAAACATTTTGCTTCGGCCTTATAACAGTCCTAGGAAGTATGTAAAGTCAGGATCTTCTACCTTTAGTAGATTATTTTGAAAAAAAAATGGGTTCAGAAAAGTTAAAGTAACTTTCCCAGGTCAGTTGGCAGTGAGTCCAAAGTCATTTTTTGTTGCTGCTTGTTTCATCGTTCATGTCTTTTGTTTGAACACATGAGTCAGTAGAGCTGATTTCCATGGCAGCCGAGCTTGATGGATTCAAATATGGGTAACGATATGGGTCTTGGCCACAAGGTTTATAATGAACTGAGACAAAGCATTTAGCCGCAGATTTTAATGCCACTGTAGTCCCATGACAAATGGCAAGGAGCTCACAGTAATGAAGTCTTATTACCAAGAGAAAAGAGACCACAGCTGGGTCAAATGCAGCCACATTCGCCACTATGGCAGCACAATGGAACAGCTGGGGTGGGGCAGGGTCTCCACTCTCCTGGGCAGGGTGCTGGCAGGGTTAAGAAAACCTCCCTGCAATAGTGATTACAATGGCAATTGTGTGGTGGCTCAGATAAGACCCGGGTATTTATTCGGGCAGAGATTAGATCTTTTCTTTTCCTGAATCAATTTTGGATCTCACAGAAAATCTGCCCGAGAATATATCTTTGATGACCAGCAAACTCACTGAGCCAGTCCTGCACTTTGCCGTTGCAGCTTGTGACATCTGCATCTGGTGTGAAGGTCTCTTGCTTCCCCTAAAACTGCTCCCCAGCCATGATTAATTAGCGACTCCGAGATGAACTGAATCCCCTTGTAGCCAGGATGCATATGGTGGCTTCTCATTGAAGAACAGTGTTGCAGTCAACAGCCCACGTTTGTGGGGTGAGCAGAGGAGTAATGGTATCTGAAGTCATGTTTTCCTAACTCCTACTCTTCTGCGAAGTAACTGATGACTCACATTAATAGATGTGTGAGTATTTAGCATGAGGATGACAGCGGCCCACACCTACAAACTCACGGAGGGCTGCACAGCACACCTCACTAGAAAGAAAGCCGACCTTTTCAGAGAGAGAAAGGGACTGGAGAGACAGCATAATAGTTCAGCAAAGTCATTCATGCTCAGGATACTGAGGCCCCAGGTTCAATCCCTAGTTCCACCGTAAGTCGATGGTAAAAGTGCTCTCCTGTCTCCCTCTCACAAATAATATTTAAAAGGAGAGAAACCATATTCTCATATCTGCATTTCTTTCTAGAGAATAAAGGAGAAATGATATATAAAAAAAAAAGGTTGTAACATCTATGGGTAGAAACACTGTCAAAAGAATCCTTCGTCATCATTAGTCACCATTTGGGGAGACATATGAAATGCTTTTCTCAGGGAACAGAAAATGGAACTTTTCCCCCACTATGTAGTGTGCTATTCTCGCAGAGAGAGAGGAGAGAGCTGTGCTCTCTGGTTAGCTTCCCTGCAAGCCAACAGCAGCCTTTGTGGATCAAGTCGGAGAGTTACTCTCCAAGGTTCTGTGTTCATAGATCTCTGGGATTCTTGGTTACATATCCTTCCTTTTATTGTACACAAAAAAATGAATCCCCACACTAAGGGACAGTTATCAAGTTTAGGTTATGTTTGGGGGGGGGAAAGTGAATTGTACCCTACTACTTGGAAACCTGTGACTAAAATTGCACTAGAATTTTCAATCTGAAGAACTAAAGAAGTACGAAATTCTGCTTACGTATTAGAATAATACACTTGAGATTCCATGAGGCCTTTCCTATGCCTTAGCTAATATAGGTCTGTACTTTTTCTGCATCCCCCTCCCCCTTCTCCTCTCCTCAATGTTATTCATTCTTCTACTCTGAATAATGAAATAGAAAGTAAGAGATTACATAAATAAATGCTGTGGTTCAGTTTTGTATCAGTACAATGAGATCTCAACTGCCCTGGAATATCCAAACTACTGATTAGCCAGTAAGGGAAGACAACTGGTGAACTGCTTCTCGGCCTTGTAGCTAAGATCAAGGGTAGACAACTGGTGAAGTGGGAGAAGATGGATCCCTTCCCGATATTCCTCAGGTTGAGATGTCTCCCCAAAGCCTGAGAGGGATCATATCAGATCTGTAAAACTATATCTCCCTGTGCATACTAATTGCAACCCTTAGGCATCACCAATTATTAGAGGAGAAAAGCAAGAGTCTGAACAGCATTTGATATTTGTTTCGGTGTTTCTGGAAGGAGATAGAGGCTGTCGTCACCTCCACTCTCACCACTGATACCATCATTACGCTTCAACTGTCATCACATTCATTTACTGGAAGGATGTTTTCCTTCCCCGGACTGTTGTTGACATCACAGAGATTCTCTTTTGCTGCATAACATAATAGCGAATACTATTTTTCTTTATTTTTTAAAAACTTTTGTAGCTAATAGTTTGTTACAAGATCGTAAAATTAAGATGTATAGCCCCACACCACAGCTACCACCGAAGCTCTGTCTCCCCACCCTCCCCAAGATCACCACCAAGGTTCTCAGAAGTCATACAAACAGTTTGCTGGCTTTTATTGTATTTGGTTGTCTTTTTCTTTTGGCGAGTTCATGTAAATGAGATCTCTAGATTCCACGGGTGAAACCATCTGGTAGCTGCATAAAGCTAACTTTAGGGACAGTGATGCAAGGGTGAGAAGAGTGACAGCCGTCGGAGTCCGACTGGTTAATTTTAGGTTACATTTACTAGACAGACCTACAAGAAGGCCCACCAGAAGTTGGTCTCCAATGTCCCTCTGTCATTGGCTCTTTATCATCTTTTATTTATTTGTTTATTTGGCCTTTATTGCCCCCAGATGTGCAGGCAGATTCTGTGTCCTCATGTATCTGAACTGTGGTAGGCTCTAGGGTCCAGTGTCTTCTGAGCCCTGAGTCCTACCTAGCTCTGGCTCGCCTCACAGGAATGAAGTCTGCAGTGTGACTGCACAGCCATGAAGTAGGCCGTGCCCTTGTTCTCTCTCCTGTCTGGTGAGGACAAGCCGATACCGGAGCCCACGGAGTGTAACCTCTGAGAACAATTTGGGTGGCTTAGCACCGTGGGTTTTTGTGTTCAGGATGGAAGCCCGTGGAGAAAGGTAGGATGCTGTTACTGCTATTATGACGTATGCTGACAGCTCCCTCTGGGCTCTGAGGAATTTATTGTTAGCGGGTAGATCAGCTTGAAAGGGACTTTTGCCGTCAGTGCTAACTGGGCCTTTTGTGCTACCCTCCTCCAGGAGCAGGGGAAGATTGGGGTTGTCTTCAATATCGGCACGGTGGACATCTCCATCAAGGAGGAGAGAACGCCCGTGAACGACGGGAAGTACCACGTGGTGCGTTTCACCAGGAACGGCGGCAATGCCACACTTCAGGTGGACAACTGGCCCGTGAATGAGCACTATCCCACAGGTACACGCCCCACCCAGCACCGTGTGCCCACTGCTCCCTCGTTCCTGCCTCCGAGGGGGATCTTCTCCGGAGTCTCAGCAGACCAGGAAACACTGAGTGCTGAGCACATATTCAAGTTGTGCAGATGAGACGATGGGTTCGCTCAGGGCTTGATCCGCTGTAGGGGCTTCTGGAGACTTAGTGAATATGCACTGGAGACGTTTGCCGGTTTGGCTAATCCTGACTGACTGGTTCATACTTAAAAGGATCCTAAATTTTCCCGGGCACTATGTAGGATGAGCAGTGGAAGGGAAGGGTCTCGGCTCATTCATGAAGTGCTGATAGTAACAGAGTGATCACTTTTGGACTTCCTGATGTCATTTAGGTAGGGATGCAGTTGGAATTACAGATCATGATGGTGGCAGAAAGACCGTGTACAAGAATTTACTGAACTTGAGTTGGTAGACATTAAGCCAAGGTAACCATGAGAGAAGAACCAAGCATCACATTTCATTCATTCACTGACTTTGACAATTCTTCCCTCCATCTCCTCATCTGTGCTAAACCTGCTTTGATATTCAGAGATTGGTCCTAAGAGGCATTTTCATAGCAAGCATGCTGGAGCGGGGCCAGAGGGGGTTCTACTCTCTTTAAATTTTATAGTCAAAAAGCTATTTGACAGCAGACTCCTAGAGCCAGAATTAAGGGCAATGAGAGGAAAGGCCGCCTGTTTTAGAAAAATTATCCTTCAAAGAATTCCTTAGTGTTCCCCTTCATCTCTCATTTCTTCAGGAAATATAGCCTTGGATTACATTGCTAGGGATGGAAGGGAAAACGCTTTGATTAAGAGCCAGTGCTCCGTGATTTCATTATCCAGAGGAGAGCTCAGAATATTGGCACGTCCACCCACTGTGGGTCTGATGCTATATTCTTTTTCCTTTTTTTAGGAATGTATTTACTTATTCATGAAAAAGACAGGTGGAGGGAGAGAGAGAAAGAGCCAGACATCACTCTAGTACTTGTGCTGCTGAGGATTGAACTCAGAACCTCAAGCTTGAGATCCCACTGCTTTATCCACTGTGCCAACCTCCTGGACCACGTTTGTTTACATCCATAGTCCTCCCCCCATTATTCTTACTGATACCTCTCACTTTTCTAGTGAGGTGGGTGCTGCAGTAACGTAAAAGCCAGAAGCACATTTCCAGAAGCTTAAGATTTGTTACTGTAATAAGCATCATACTCGAGGGAAATGCATGAAGTAAGTTTGCCTTTTACTGACCCAAGAACCGTGAATTTAAGGACATGATTATCTTCCTGTGCTCACACTGGTTTTCTTTAAAAGTTCACTTGAATTATCTACACTGATGATTTTTTTCCCCTTATCATTGGGCTTTTGGTATGTCTGCTATAAACCAACTGCATATAAGACACCCAAGGTGTTGATGTCAAGAGTCCCACTGGCCCATAAATTTACCATTCCACAAGGCGTTCAGATGGGCCTTTTGTTAACATTCTCCTCATACTCCACATTCTTTAGACCAAGGCACAAAAATCACGTCACGAATTCATCTTTGATTCTTTGAAGAGATGGTAGCAGCTACTGTGAATTCTAGCCCTCATCCAAATTCACTGCTCACTAGTAGACTGGATCTTACATGCTTCTTGCTTTAACTCTGGGACATCAGAGGGTGGGGTAAATTCAGAATGCCTGAGATCTTAAAGTTGTTCATCTGCTCATGGGGAAAATCAGTGTCTCTCGGGGTATGTTATCATTGGCCCCGCGAGGGCTTCTGTATTGTTTGTGTATTTCCATTAGGAATCTCAGGTTTCTAGTTGATGTTAACCACCTGCCCTGAACCAATACAGAATAAGAGGCTCCCTAACGGTCATTTAAAACCACAGATATGCAAGGAAACCAGTGACCCTCGTTGGGTACCAATCTCTTTCTAGCTTTCATCTCAAATTACGGGTTGCTTCCTGTATTTCCCAAACAGAATAAGACTATCTTTAATGGCATTGCTTCCCACTGAAAACTGCTATTACTAGTCACTGTGGGTAACTGTTACCTAGTAATAATACCTGTTGTTATTACAGGACATGGTAGTATATAACTGATAAGCATGGGCTTTGGAGTCAACTGGCTACTGGTGGGGATCTTTGTACCATATGAACAGTCGAGATGAAGACCTTGAAATGCCCTAAACTCTGCACTGTATGGTGCCTCCCCCAATATAATTCAAAATAGAACATCACTCAACCACAAAGTTAGTGTAAGAATTTCTAACAGTTCTGACTTTTCTTCTCTGATGATCACCAAAATGCTTTAATCATACATCAAATTCTTACTCCACATAAACCTATTTTTCTTTTTCACCTTTTCTGCTTGCTTGGTTCTCTAAGTAAGTGCTTATTCTTCCAATATGTTGACCTAGTTCTGAACCTTAAACACATCATCAAACCTCCCAAGCCTCTGTCTCACAGTCTATGAAGTAAGGGAATGTCAATATTCACTTTCCAGGACTAATCTAAAAACTAGGCGAGTTGAATGTATGTATGTTCAGCGTAATGCCTGGCAGGTTAAGTCAATATTCCGTATATGTTAAGTATGAATACTTCCACACATCTGAGTAGAATTTTTTTTTCTATTTCACATTCGCTCATAGAGGTGAGGTGAGAAAGTTTGACACTGAGTAGCCTAGACGTTGTGTAGGATTAAAGCCCATTTTAAAAACGAGACTCGGAGAAGCTGTGTCTTCATGAAGGCCGTGTAGTGAAGGAGAAAACAGAACCCAGACCAGTTTCTCCTGCTCTCAGCCAGGCACAGTCTCCCCTGTGTCTCTCACAGCAAGCTGTGGCACATCGAAACGCACACAGATGGGAACGAGTGTGTTTCCTCTCGCATCATCTTAGACCTGTTCTTTTGTTTTTAAGTCACATTCATATTGTTAAATCGCAAAGATCAGGACCAGCAGGCACACAGAGGTGATGTAGAGCTGAAACTGCTCTTGACAGAGTTCCCTTAGCTCGCAGAAAACTTGCCTAGAATGAGTCCCAGACACCCTCCTGACCACAGTGCTGACTTATTTCTATGAAACAGTAGAAGACTTGTTGAGTGTTTCGAGGAGTTATTCTCTTACTCTTGCCTATTTTAGAAGGTGCTATTGGAAACTGCAATATTCTTAGTTTTGCTTGTCTCACAAGACGTTCATGACTTGACTCACCTTTTGAGCTTTGGATATTTGCTCTCCCATCCACTTCTCTGTGCTACTGAAAATATCCATTTCACTAAATGTAAAGAACTATTAGGGAGTTGGGCGGTAGCGCAGCGGGTTAAGGGCACATGGTGCAAAGAGCAAGGACCAGCATAAGGATCCTGGTTTGAGCCCCTGGCTCTCCGCCTGCAGGGGAGTCACTTCACAGGCAGTGAAGCAGGTCTGCAGGTGTCTGTCTTTCTCTCCCCGTCTCTGTCTTCCCCTCCTCTCCCCATTTCTCTCTGTCCTATCCAACAACAACGACATCAATAACAACAATAATAACTACAACCATAAAACAAGGGCAACAAAAGGAAATAAATAAATATTAAAAAAAAAAGAAATATTAGAGCAGCCTGTTGATGTTTAACTAATTTTAAAGCATGCGATCAAATACCTTTGTGTCTGGGCATCAAAGCACAGAGTCACCTGCTAAGGCAGTCTTGACACAGACTCTGTTACACCGATGCAGAGTGACCAGAAATCTTTCTGTGTAACCAGTGTGAGCACAGGATCCAAGAAGAAAGTCTCACTTGTGCTGCTTGTGTGTGGCTGATGTTTATGAAGCAGGAAAAGAAATACTGAGTAGCTTCTACATTTTGTCCGGGGGGTCTGGGCAGTAGCACACTGGATTAAGCGCGCATAGTAGGAAGCACAAGGACCCACGCAAGGATCCTGGTTTGAGCCCCCACTCCCCACCTTTGGGGGGGTTGCTTGAAGTCAGTCTGTAGGTGTTTATCTTTCTCTCTCTTTTTCTATCTCCCCTCCCCTCTCAATTTCTCTTTGTCCTGTCCGATACAAAATGGAAAAAATGGCCACCGAGTACAGTGCGCTTGTAGTGCAGGCACTGAGCCCCAACAATAGTCCTGGGCTCAAAATAAAAACATCCCACTGTGAAATATTTAGAAGCCAGCTGGGCACAGGGCATGAAGCAGTGGCTCTTTGTCAGTCCGGAAGGATCCAAACTGAAAATAGCTCCACAGCCTTTAGAGTCTTATATCACTTAGTTCTGGGAGCTAGGACTCAAAATGACTTCTTCCTTTGAAGCGGAGATATCAATAGAAGGCAAAGGAGAGGGACAGAGAAATAGAAGAATCGGCCCTGAGCTATCATCTAGGCATTGAGACATGTTCCTTGTAAAGCCTCTGATTGCTGTCTTGACACAAAGCAGTGGTGGGGACCGGGGAGGGAGCATGAAAGATGAGTTGAACATGAGGAATTAATTTTAGCCCCAGCTCTCAGCCCCCTGGGGCTGGGTTGAATGGATTCTTAGAAATTCTTTCTCCACTGTGAGTAGGTGACCACTGTGTCATCAGGACTGGGAGAACCCTGAGATGGAGCAGTGAGAGACTTTCTAGGTCACAGCCAGCTTTCCTGGGAAGCGAAGGCTGGTTAGACACTCCCATATGTAGAACTTCTGCCTCCCCTTGGCCAGGGTGCTGAGGAGAGCAGAGTGCCCCCTGTTTGGCTTTACTTGTACCAACCCAGTTGAAGTGCCTGAGATTGCATGCTCCTTTCTCTGTCCAAAAAGAAAGATGAAATCCCTTCCTGCTCTACCATTCGGCTTATGACACGAAGATGGTGATGGTATGTCTGCCCTTCTGAGAGAGGTACCAGATCAGAAGATGCCTGGGACCTGGCAGATAATTCACCGAGTAGGGGTAGGGCATTGGCACCTGAGGAAGTTTCGGTGTGTGGTGAGGTTCCTCTCTCTCTCTCTCTCCCTCTCTCCCTCCCTCTCTCTGTCCTCTCTCTCTCTCTCCTCTCTCTCTCTCTCTCTCTCTCTCTCTCTCTCTCAGACTTATCTAGATTAGTGCCCTAATTCAACATAAAACAAAATCTCATTTAACATTTGAATAGATCAAATTCCACAAGACCTGTCTTTATTAGAGAAGAGAGCGTGAAAGCCTTATTCTGGCATTTCTTGATGCTCAAAGTCCCTTCATGGGCACCATTACATATGGATCCAACTCGACCCTCTTAAGGAACTAATATGCTCTACCATATGATTCACCCCTGGCCTCAACATTGGAAGGGTTTTAGCAAAGTTCCCAGCCAGTATTTGTACCTGTAATAAATTTCCATGTATGCTTCCCCTCCTTGATCCTGGGCTGTAAACTCTTCCTCAGTTGGAGGAAACGTCTAGAAATATTTCATCCCAAATCTTTGCTGTCCTTTTGAGTCCAAATAAAGGGCTCTGCTACCCTTTGCCACAGAAAGCCCAACTCTGTCACAGCAGCTTTTGTGTGAAGGGAAATGTGTTTTATTGCACTGTCTGTAAGGCTGGAGTCTATTAACCTCAGGCCAAGCTGCCTGCCTTCCAAGGAGAGTTAGTCTTTCATTCAGTGGAAGTGCGGGAGGGATGGAAAGGCAGGAAGCAGATTTAGGGTGAAGGTCTTCAAGTCTTCCCATGCCCACAGCACCTCCTACTTAGCCTTCCTTCTAGAACAAAAGGATAAAGACAGGAGCAAGAAAGAGCTACTGAGACCATTTCAGACTCTGCCTTCGCACAATTAGCTGATAGAATTTAATTCAACTCAATTCATCCGCCACCACCACCACAACCACCTTTCCTCCCCACTACAGTCCCACCTAAGGGTTCAAACCCAGTCCTTTCTGGGGTCCTTCAGCTTTGCGGGCCTAAAACATTTAGTCAGTATACATGAGTATAAGAGAGCCTTATGTTGTCTGCATCTCATCCTAGCTTTTGAAGGGTTAACATGTCTATGTACTTGACGAGACACTGAAATTTCTCAGTCCTTGACATTTCACTAAATCCTAGCCGGAGGGTTCCCTTCCCTTCTTTGCCTGTAAGCACTGGAAGTCTCGCTAGAGTTACGGCACACATTAAAACAAGCCTCATCTACCTGCTCCCTCATCCATCCCAGACTAGTGTGGCTTTCAGTTCTACAACATAGTGAAACAGAGGCAGTGAGGTCCTGCAAGAGAATAAGAAGTATGGACGCCATCAAACCATCTGTGAACGTGTTTTCAAGATGGCGGACGTGAAAGAGCAAGTAAAGACAGACACGCCTGATGGGTTTGCACGGCCCTAGGTACGTCTTCAGGTGAGATTGTAAAAGCGTTCTTCAAATATTCAGCCACAGATTTCACCAGCTAGAGTCATTCTCTCCAGTGTGTCCAGAATATATGAGAATTTGCAAGTAGGCAAGTTTCTATTACTGATGGACTTTTAACTGGCTAAGGCTACCTCTGGTGAAAAAAAAGTGTTTAAGAACATCTTTTTATGGAATTATTTTATTTGTGAATTTTTTCAACTTCACCCAGACCTACTGAACGTGTATTTTAATAAGTTATCCAGGGGACACTTGTTACCACACACAAGGATCCAGGGTCAAGTCCCTACTTTTCACACTTCAAGAGTTGTGAAACGAGTCTACAGGTGTCTTTCTTTTATTTATTTATTCATTTATTTTTCTTTTTTATTGCTCTTGTTGTTCTTACCAGTGTTGTGGTTATTATTGTTATTGTTATTGATGCCATTATTGCCAGATAGGACAGAGAGAAATGGAGAGAGGAGGGGAAGACAGGGAGGGGGAGAGAAAGACAGACACCTGCAGACCTGCTTCACCGCCTGCGAAACGACTCCTCTGCAGGTGGGGAGCCGGGGGCTCGAACCCGGCATCCTTAACACTGGTCCTCAAGTTTCGCGCCACTTGCGCTTAACCCACAGCGCTCCAGCCCAACCCCGAAGGTGTTTATCTTCTCCTGCTCTATTTTACCCTCTCGTTGCAATTTCTCTCTGTCCTATCAGGTTAAATAAATAAGCAGACATATATATAAATGACTTCTTGTGCATAGTGGGATCACTCAGGCACTGACCCAAGTGCTAGTTCTTCTCCAAAGTTTCAACGATGACTCCATGTATGAACAAGTCTGAGAATGGCTGATATGTAAAAGATAAAAAGCCCCCTTGTTTCTCCTTGCAAACTACCGGGTCTGTTTGATCAGACAGCCTCTACCTGTATGTAGCCATAACTGCAGTGTGCCTTGTATGACTAGAGACTTGAAGGTCCTTTATTTTATCTCATTTTTTGTATATTATATCTCAGGCACTGAGAGAGTTAAATCTATTTCCACTCAAGTCTCAGGCGAGCAGTGAGGAGACTAGTGACTGGTGACTGACGCTGGAATAGTGCCTGTCTGTCTGTTGCCTCTCTTCTGTCTTACAGAGTGGAGAGTTTTCATTGACAACACTAGTAAAATAATTGGAAATTATTTCCACAAACCTTCTGAATTCATGGAATTTATTTAGTCATTGATACAATCGCTGGAATAATTAATGCATACATTTTGTCTGTTTTTCTTTTTTTTTCTAACAGAGAGAGACATAGTAAAGGAAAGAGAGAGAGAGAGAGAGAGAGAAAGAGAGAGAAAGGGAGAGGGAGAGAGAGAGAGAGAGAAGGGGTAGGGTGGGGAGGGAGAAAATGTGTCCTGCAGCACTGCTCCACTGCTTGTGAAACTTCCAATGGACCCCCTCCACACAGACCTGAAACCAGCTCCTTGCACATGGTAGAGTTGCATCCTGCCTAAGAAGCTACCACCTGGCCCCCCTCCGTACCATCTCTGAGGAAGCTGTCACAGTCAGAGTCAGAGCAGAGGACAAATGCCACCAGCTAGTCACACTTACTCAGATGGGGCCAGCTACTCTTTGTGGCACATTTACTGCACAAAACGTCTTTTGTCGGCCTTGTTGGTTAAAGCAGCCTGTGAGGTCAATGTGAGTTCTGCTCCCATTTCACGAACTAGGGAGTGTTTCCGCCAGCTGTGCTACTACTCGTCTATAGTTTGAGTGAACTGTGTGTTTTCTAACCTAGACCCTCCTGACTGAGAGTCCTACTTTGTAATCCTCCCTGCCTATGCATGGATTCCCCTGGATCCCAGGAATACTTGCTTACTCCAGAAACATGTCCTTAAGCCAAGTCTGGGCAAGCTAAAATGGTCCTTGCGAGTTCAAGTTCCAATTTCTGCCTCAAAGTCTGAACGTCGCATTTTTTCCTGGACATTAATAGCAATTTTTTTCCACCTCTGGGGTTATCACTGGGACCCAGTGCCTGCACTATGAGTCTACCTCTCCTGGAGGCCATTTTTTCCCTTGTGTTTTCTATGTTATTTGATCGGACAGAGAGAAGTTGAGAGGGGAGGGAGTGGCAGAGAGGGAGAGAGAGACCTGCCAACCTGCTCTGCCATAGTGAGCATCTCCTCTGCAGGTGGGAGACTGGGGCTAGAACCTGCATGCTAACTCAGCGAGGCGCTCCAGCCCCCAGCCGCGAACACTGACCTCCTCAAGGAGGCTGCCATTTCCCCACCATATCTAAGCAACTAGGAAACACTTTAGTACATGTCTGGTGGTCTTGCTCGGAGGATGGCAGGGACTACAAGAGGGTACTTAGTGTTTTTTCTTTGATTTTTGTTCCATCAGGCAAACCTCTTTTCTCTCTTGTGAATTCACAGCCACAAGATAAATAGCCTTGTATCATATGAGTCAAATACAATTATGGTATCAAACTTAGATAGTCTGTCTCTCCCTGTAAATGTCTCTTAGAAACTGATAAGCATTTCAAGATAAATTGTGGGCTTCTATCCAGGTTTAAAATTGCATGTAACCTTCCAAAACACACAGAGAACTACAATATGATTTTATCTTTACATATATGTATAATCATGTCATAGAAGAGAGAAACCCATGGACACAGACCCCCTGGGCCCATGACACAAACTCCTGAGACATTAAGGAAGCAAACAACAAAAGGCTGCCCGTAAAATAATTAAATGGTACACAAAGGTGCTTGCTGTCATGACTGATATTTATATCAGACAATATGTTAACAATTATAGTAACTAAATACATTGTTATCAGGATGCTTTCAGAAATCCGGCAGCATTTTCGGCCTAGAAGGTCGTTGAGTAAAATCCTAGTTTTGATGGAAACTTATAAAGACTTTGTATGAACCTTAGTGATACATTGTGATATTTATTGCTCTTCTCTGTAGTAAAATCCTTTGAGAGGTAAAGGGTTATGCGGACTTTTAAAAATCAACAGATTTTCACATAACTGTGAATTTGACCATAAGGAGATAGATAGATAGATAGATAGATAGATAGATAGATAGATAGGATGAAATCTGAGGTCCATTTTTGATATTGTTTACCTGAGAATCTAAGGAACAATGGCTAACATTTATATTAAACTCAATCCATAGAATACTACAAATTAGAGATATAGTCATGTCTGATGGGATCTCAAAACTGCCCCCATTTGGAATCATATGAAACAAAAGTCTTAAAAATATTTCACTCCATGCAAGCTATCTGCAAGAATACAAATTCTTCTAAATTAAAACCATTATTGTGCAATCTCCAAACTAGGCTAAGTGAATTACAACTTGTGTTGGTCCTACTGCCTTAGAGAAGCAACAGTTGGGGTAGTACATAATAGTTTTGGCCTGAAGGATTTGTCTTTAATTATGAAATATTAGAATTATTACCCTCCCCTAGACTGCAATTACCCGGTACCTCTTCCTTTCTGCCTGAGGATTGCATGAACATCAAATGCCACAACATGAACAAGAACTTATCAACTTACGGGGGATTTATCTGGTTTCTGTAGTGTAGTGCTTATCACGTTCACCTCGCATTTATGTGGAAATTTTTCAAATTTTCTTATCGATTTAACTTTTGCACCAGGTAGCAAGGTCTCTGTCATTATTTAAAATCTAAACAGAATTTTCTAGCTTAGAGAGAGATGATGCTTAAATATCCGATAATAATATAGACTCACATACAGAATGCCATTTATAATTCTACAAAGCACAGAAGGTAATGGAAGGCACTCCAAACTGTGAATCGCTCAATCGATTATAATCATACTGCAGCCCATCTCAAAGTGATAAAAATCTTCACTCTTCTAAAATCCCTGTCAATACCCCAGGAGACAGAGGAAGGGAGAAAGACGGCTCAGGGAGGAAGGAGAGAAAGAGTCAAGGACGAAGAGGCACTTCCGGGCTTCAGTTCATGGAGTCACATGGGATGGATGAGTTTGCCGTCCAGTTCAGTCTGTTCTGTGAGATGCACTTTTGCCCCTCAGGACACAAATGCAGCCTGGTGCTCTCAGCGGACCTGAATGGAAAGGTATGCTAGAGACCAGTGCTTGATAGATTGGACAACATAAGAATACTTGTTGGGAGCCAGGTGGCAGTGCAGCAGGTTAAGCAAACGTGGCACAAAGTGCAAGGAACCGGTGTCAGGATCCCGGTTCGAGCCCCCGGCTCCCCCCCTGCAAGGGGGTCACTTCACAAGCGGTGAAGCAGGTCTGCAGGTGTCTGTCTTTCTCTTTCCCTCTCTGTCTTCCCCTCCCCTCTCCATTTCTCTCTGTCCTATCCAACAATGACGACATCAGTAACAACAACAATAAAACAACAAGGGCAAAAAAAAAAAAAAAAGAATACTTGTGATTTTTTTTTTTCTTTCCCCTGAGCCTGAAATCTGATATGCAGGTGGACACAAGTTATTGTCTGGGAAGATGATGTCATGGTTGGAAAAAGGACCAGAAAGCTGGATCAGAGAAGAGAGTAGCTCCTAAATATGGGAAAGGGATATAAATATTGTTGACTGTAAACACCATCGATTTGATATGATCTGAGACCCATATTCAGCTTTGAAAAAAAAAAAAAACTAGTATAGCTACAGGTCCTTTGGAATATAATTTAATTAGGCCTACTAGCTGTCTACAGAACAGAGACCCCCCCTCCCCAAATCCTCATCTGCACTAGTCCAGCCTTTAGGTTCATGATTAGTCAACGACTTGTGTGGCTTTGTATGTTAACTCTTTTTTCAGCCACCAAGTTCCAAATGCTGCCATGATGCCAATCAGACTTCTATGGACAGACGACCCTACCAATGTGTCCTGGAGCCCCGCTTCCCCAGAGCCCTGCCCCACTAGGGAAAGAGAGAGGCAGGCTGGGAGTGTGGATCCACCTGTCAACACCCATGTTCAGCGGGGAAGCAATGACAGAAGCCAGACCTCCCACCTTCTGCATCCCACAATGGCCCTGGGTCCATACTCCCAGAGGGATAAAGAACAGGAAAGCTATCAGGGTAGGGGATGGGATACGGAGTTCTGGTGGTGGGAACTGTGTGGAGTTGTACCCCTCTTATCCTATGGTTTTGTCAGTGTTTCCTTTTTATAAATAAAATAATAATAAAAAGTATACTTAGTGATGAGATGCAGAACTGGAAAATGGCAACTCTAGTCAAATGCTGAATGTTGTATATTTTTAGACGTTTCATTTATTTTTATTTTATTGGAATGAAGCAGACAGAAATAGAGAGGGAAAGGGAACTGAAATAGAAGGAGAAAGAAGAGACACTGGCACTGCTTCACTGCTCACAAAGTTTTCTCCCTGTAGGTGGGGGCTGGGGGCTTAAACCTGGGTCCTTATTCATGGTGATGTGTATGTTCAACGGGGGTAGCACCACCTTCCCCTCTTATATAAAAATTTTAAATATAGAAACATGTTAAGAATATTTCAGAAAAACCATATATCACATTTTATAAATAGCAGATACACTTCAATCGTGTGTTTACTGATGAGAAAGGGAGTGGAAGTGGAGAGAGAGAGAGAGAGAGAGAACAATATTACAATACACTGGCTTTCCATTTTGGTTGGGGCTGGGGTGATCCCAGGACCTCATGCATGCAAGAAATATTACTATCACTGAGCCACCTCTTTGGCCTCAGCTATTGACTGAAAAATATTTAGGGATAGGGAAACAGCTCAGAGCCTGCCAAGGGCCCCAGAGGTCCTAGGTTCAATCCCCAGTACCAACATAAACCAGACTAAGCAGTGTTCTGGTTGTCCCTCTCTCCTCACTTTCATTCCCTCACTCTCTTTAATAATAAATAAATAAATAAAAACTTAGAGTTACTTAGAGAGAAATAGAACTAAAGGATCCTTTCTGGGAATGTGCAGGACTGGGGATCAAACTCAGGGCCTAACCCTCGCTAGTCCTGGACATTCCTGTGAGACTATCTCCCAAACTGCTGGTATTGTCTCTTATACACATTTTAAACTGTCGCCAATTCCCCATTCTCATCAGTGTGGTAAGTCTGAGTAGAGGGATCGTACACATCACTCATTCATCACTCAACATTCATGGTCAGGATCTACTTGTCGTGTGAATCCATGCCGGCTGGTACCTTATGTGTGCAGTAAAGGGGAGCTTCCTACAGAGAAGCAAGGCCATCTAAAACTTTGATTGTGTTGGACAGACAGTAAGTGCCAGCCAATATACTTGAGGGCTTTGATTTTCACAGCATCCTAAGCAAGCCCATTTCTTTCTTTTTCTTTTTTTTTTCTTTTTGCCTCCAGGGTTATTGCTGGGGCTTAGTGCCTGCACTAAGAACTCACTGCTCCTGGAGGCCATTTTTTCTGTTCTTGTTGCTCCTGTTATTGCTGTTGTTGTTAGACAGGACAGAGAGAAATAGAGAGAAGAGGGGAAGACAGAGAGGGGGAGAGAAAGACAGACACCTGCAGACCTGCTTCACCACCTGTGAAGCCACCCTCCTACAGGTGGGGAGCCGGGGGCTCGAACCGGGATCCCTGTGCATTACCACATGTGCCTTGGAGCAAGTGTGCCTCCACACAGCCCCACCACAGTGTAAACCCTTACAGGGCAAACTGGACCTTTCAGACTGTTGGCAAGAGTGTACAAGCATTGCTCCTACACTATGCCATTTTATTTTATTTCATTTCATCTTTCCAGTGGTTGCAAGAGAGAAAGAAGTATTATGCTTCATCTTCTACAATTACAAAAACTAAGGCTCGGAGAGGTTGACCGCGGTTACTGAAATCACAGGGTCAGAAAGGGTCGACACACCTCCACAGACCTTTCTGTGCTCAGACCCTATCTTCTCTCTCACCCCTGTCTTCTCTGGGTTTTCCAAGAGCACTCCAGTTTGCCTCGTGGATTCTCTCAGCTGAGAACGTAGATTGGCATGCAGATATTCTGCTATTCCCCACATCTCGCTGTATGTGGAACACCCTGTAATCCTGTCATTAAACATTTACTAGAACCTGCTTCTGCCCAGTGCACCAGTGCCAGCCTCAGTGTTGAATTAAACTAGATTTGTGTTCATGTGAACCACATTATAGAAATGTAGTTTTCTCTGAGTTCCATGATGAAATCTTCATTCTAAATGTCTACATAAGCACTGATTTGGGATGGCAGAAACAGCAGTGAGCATCATGTCAATGAATAGGCACCAGATGCTTTTAATGAAACAGATTTTATGGTATTATTCTTTACATTGGTGAGAGGATTCATTGTAGCCTGTAAAGGGTAGATCTTAAAATATACTTACAAATATATATATATATATATATATATGAAGAAGGGAAGCACTTAGGCTTCTATACTTTTTAAAACTAAATAAAAAAGTAAAGAGAAAGTAAAATGAATCGAAAATCTTCTCTGATAGCCAGGGTTTTGAAATATTTTTTACAGTATTCTTGAATCTCTATAAAGCTATTTGGAGTTGCTGACCACTTCAAATAAAATGAGAATTTGTGTAAGTGAACTACAAACTGAAATAAAACCGAAATGCTTTTAGGGTTTCAAAATGAATAGCTGAAAATTTTTTACTGAATTTTCTCTGCAGTAAAGTCAGAGCTGGGTCCAGGAGAGGGAAAAATGAATGCAGTCCATGGAAAAGAAAATATTGCTCTCAGGGAGCAATTGACATCCCCTAGGGGAGATAAACCAAGTGAAACCTAATAGATTGGCTTCATTTTGCGACTTTCTTCCACTGTGACCTCAGAGGATTGTGAGTTCCAAGTAGGTGCATAAAGGGAATTTTGAAATGCACTTAATAGATCTGTTCTTGAAATAAGTCAACTGAACTGAGCACGGTGCTATACCAACAAGTTGACTCAGAGGCCTGCCCACCCTGATCACAGGTTTATTTTACACCAATTCTCTCTCATTTTCATCCTCACTGTTCATATACAATTCATCCTTTACACTTCTTCCAAGATCACATTCCTAGTGGTCTGAGAAATGCAGAGGACTTACAGAGGCCACTTGTAAACACATAAACCAAATCATTAATCAACTTTTCTGCCAGGAAGTCCAACTCATTTTGTGGCTGCAGGATTACAACATGGTGTCCTCTGTCAGGTTACTGTTGCTTTAATTATTTCCAATAAAAAATGAACCATTTCCTCTCTTCTGTGGTTTTGATTCACTCAGATGAATGATTCATTCCTTTAACTTTGACTAAGGAAGCTGTTTTCTAGAAGGCTCAAGACTTCAGGCAATAATTGTGTACCAGTTGAAATCTTATCTGACACACAACTTCTAGGACAGAGAAAACCTTGTCTACATTGCTTAACGAACAAAACTCATTCCAGTCCTTCTCTAAAAGTATTTGGACATTTCTATAAATTGATGTCCCAGGAACCAAGTAAGAGGAATCAAGCCAATGTACAGTCAGATTACTTTTAAATGTAGATGGATGAGAAATGATGCATTTTGTTCTTTTTTTTCTTCATTAGTCACTGTGTCTAGGTGTGCGTGTGTTTTCTGAGTCACACTCAGAATAAAATTTAAAATTAAAATGAATTAAACAGATACACGTTTGGATTGCCTGCCACATCCCTGAGTTTTGGCTAGATGGTAAATTTCAATACCTTTGAAGAAGTTAAAATATGTCTGAGGAGTTCCACGTGATTTTTAATAAACCACCACGCTCTACTGACCAGCCATGAGAACATAAAACCAAGGAGGAAGCTGCATGTGCTATCTGTCTCTTGCCCTCATTCTGCCTAGTAGTCAGCAATGTTCTAAGAGCCTGTTGACAAATGACAACAGCACATCAGTAGACACTGCATGAACTTGAGGAGGCAATTCCAGTTACTCCAAGGCCTTCTTCTAATCTCTTGACTCATTGCAAAACATAAAAGTGTGTTTCCAAAAGAGTGAAATGCAAAGGAAATTTGCAATTAAAATGGTGAAAGTACTAGGTCATTGGGTCCATTTCCCTGGTTGGTTCAGAAACGTCTATACAATCTGTATCACTCTAAACGGACTAGAATAATTTAAAATGTGATAAGTAAGAGTTCACCTTTCTTCTACTAAGAGGAGAGAACTATCTGACTTACCCTTTTTGGCTCTCAGATTTTTGTTTTTAATCTGACTTCCTTTTTAAACCGTGTCTCAAGCTGCAGCTGACAGAAGATGGCTTTCAGTCTGCGTAGCGCACGCCTGCTGGCGCACACAGAACAGTGTGCCGGGACGGGCTTCCGAAGTCCCTGACCCCTACTTGTGGGAGAGGACGGAATTCATGAGCGGCAGAATAGTGCTGCGGCTGTCTTCCCATCTCTTCCTCTCTGTCTTTTCTCTATCTCAGTTTCTGCCTGTAACTCGCCAATAAATAAATATTTCGTAATGTGAGACTTTGAAATTAATCTTGACTCTTCCTGCTATAGTAGAGTCTTACTTTTCCTCGGTATTTTATCAGACTGCCTTAAATTGGATTAATTACCTATTTAGAGATTAAATGTACACTTAAAAATCATTAAAGCTTTTTGTCTCTTATCTTCTTATGCTTCCAAAGACCTTATCTGCCCTGTTTTGTGTACTTTTGATTCATCACTATTATTTATAAAATACATCTTATTGGGGTAGAATATGTTCCTCCAGTTCTGTTTTAATTTTTTAATTATCTTTATTTATTTACTGGATAGAGACAGTTAGAAACTGAGAGGGGGGCATCAGGCAGTAGCGTAGCAGGTTAAGCGCACATGGCACAAAGCACAAGGACCGGCGTAAGGATCCGGATTCGAGCCCGCGGCTCCCCACCTGCAGGGGAGTCGCTTCACAGGCCGTGAAGCAGGTCTGCAGGTGTCTGTCTTTCTCTCATCCTTTCTGTCTTCCCCTCCTCTCTCCATTTCTCTCTGTGCTATCCAACAACAAACAACATCAACAATGGCAATAATAATAACCACAACAAGGCTACAACAACAAGGGCAACAAAAGGGGGAAAATGGCCTCCAGGAGCAGTGGATTCATGGTGCAGGCACCGAGCCCCAGTGATAACCCTGGAGGCAAAAAGAAACTGAGAGGGTAGGGGGAGAGAGGGAGAGAGACAGAGAGACACCTGCAGCACTGCTTCACCACTCACAAAGCTTTCCCCCTGCAGGTGGGGACTGGGGGCTCGAACCCGGGTCCTTGTGCACTGTAACATGTGCGCTCAGCCAGGTGTACCACCACCCTCTCCTTTTTTCCCTCTGCCAGTCTATAGTTCTCTACGGATACTTCCTCTGAGCACAGCACACTGTCATTTACCATCATTCTTTGTTGCCGGCTTTGAATCCATGCTACAGCTCTCACAAACAAATCGGTTTGAATTAATTTGCCACATGGCGTTAATGAGGCATTGTATGAATTCAAGGTGTGCTGCCAGTGCTGCTGCATTCCCAGAGTTGTTTGTTCCCCGAGAGAGTTTTGATTCTAGGATCACATCACAATAGTGTATAACTGACCTCTGAGTCTTATACTAAATGATGTGTGGCTACTACCTGGTCCATTTTTTGAAAAAGAAAAAAAAATTCTTTAAGAGGGCTCGGTGGTTGAGCATACACACATATTACTTTGCACAAGGTCCTGGGTTCAAGAGCTTCATGAGTGGTTCAGTAGTGCTTCAAGCTGCACTCTTCTTTATCCCTCTCTATCTCCCCTTTCCCTCCTGATTTCTGCCTCCATCCAGTAAATTTAAATATATATATTTAAACAGAAACCATACAAATTTCACATAAACTAAAATATAGGTATATGGACAACTCTTTAATACTTTTATAGAGAAGGACATTCTCCAAAATCCACTCTCTCTGGACTGGAGTCGTGACTTAATGGAAGAGGAAGGACTTGCATACATGAAGTCTCAGGCTCCATGTCCACCACTACATATCCCAGAGTTGAGTGGTTCTGTGACATCCCTATATCTATAAATAAGTAAGTTAATTAATTAATTAATCTTCAGAAAAGTCTACAGTCTACGATAACTGCCTATAAACCAGAAGTTTTACTTGGAATGAATTCTATATGGAAACTTGAAATAATTAAATTATATTTCTTAGATGGCCACTCCGGTCTTTGAAATCTTAAAATCACAGACTTCTTCCCACAAAATGTAAACTATGTGCCGTTCTGAATTCTCCTCCCTGAAACTGATTGATAATTATGACTTGCAAAATATCTATTTTTCTTAAAATCGTCCTCAACATTTATTTGGATCCCCACCCACCCTGTTTGTAGACACCCAAAACTCCCCCCCCCCCCATATATGTTCATCTTGCACCGAGAGACGTTTCTTCAAATTTAAAGGCAAAATAAATGCAGCAGGCTTGTTGTCCTCCTAGGTGAGGAGATGGGAATAGACTTCTTTAGAGAAACTCAACTCTAGGTCTTAGAAAAATCACTGCGTTCCAGGAGGCTTGAGGTCATGCTCTACTTCCACTTCCTGAGTATGCTTATAGGAAAATACACACGGGCGTCAGTCAGAATGCTCAGCTATTCTGATGAAGAAGTCACCTTCTTCACCTCATCTGGGATGGAACTCGAAGGAACTCTTAAGTAAGATAAGCTAGGAAGAAGAGGAGTATGGGATGAACTCACTCATGGACAGAAGTTGAAGAAATACGATCAGAAAGGAGAAACGCAGAGTTGGACTTAGACTGGATTTGGTGTATTGCACCAAATAAAGGACTCCGGTGAGGGAGAGCTTTCAGTTCTTTGTGCGTAATGGCGGAAGACAGGCAGAGGGTAAGAGTTCTGCAGAAATTTGAGAAATTTTACCCACGTATCAACAAACCGTATTTACTGCAAACCATTAATTCCTCCCCAATAAATATGTAAAAAAAAAAATAAATTGAAATTAGTTTTTGAAAGATTTGCTGAATTTTACATTGAATATGAAGGGTGCTTATTAATTTTTAAAAATATTTGTTTATTCCCTTTTGTTGCCCTTGTTTTTTATTGTTGTTGTAGTAGTACTTGTTATTGATGTCACTGTTGTTGGACAGGACAGAGAGAAATGGAGAGAGGAGGGGAAGACAGAGAGGGGGAGAGAAAGACAGACACCTGCAGACCTGCTTCACCACTGTGAAGCGACTCCCCTGCAGATGGGGAGCCGGGGGCTCGAACCGGGGTCCTTATGCCGGTCCTTGTGCTCCACGCATGGATGCTTTTATAAAACTTGGAATTGATACCTACAAGTCGTCAAGTGTTTAATTTGACAGCTAAGTTATTACACACGTGATGGTATTTAACAAGAAAAAAAATATGCTCATCAAAATAAATGCTACCAAACTAGTCTCAGTTCACTTTGAATAGTAGCAGCAAACTAAAAGATGAAGGAGCGCGATAAATAGCCAGTATTGCCCTCGCGTATTGAACAGAGGACAGAAGGACAGAGCTTTGACAGTGTGCTATGGAGAGCTGCCTCTGGCTGGACACTCAGAAGCCGTTCTCTGTGGTTGTGTATCTATTGCTGTATACTAAGTTGCCCCCAAACTTAGTGACATAAAACAAGTCATTGATTGTGTCACAGCTTCTGTAGGTCAGGACTGATTTATTTTTTAATTGAATTTTATCAAGGATATGTTTTTATAAGGTGGTCATTGTATCACGGACATGAATTCACTTCTCCCCCAAAGATGTCTTAGCCTGCCGAGCTAAGACAGCTGTCTCTTCTCCTGCCAGTGTGTGTGCCATTCATTCCTTGGGATGCTTTTCCCACTCCAACATTCAGCCTATACCTGCCCTTCTATAGAGATAAGAACTTACCAGCATGTTGTTAGGTTCAAGGCGTCTAATGTGTTAAAAGTCCACATACTGACTAGGTAACAGGGCTCTCAAAAGGCAGAGGCCTGCAGGCTTTCATGGGCCCAATTCCCTGACATCTTCAGAGATCTCCTGGACATTTTCTTAGCATCTAACATTAACTTTCCAAGAGTGAGTGATGACAGAGAGGAGGGGAGGAAGTCATTTTACCCTTGTCAGTGAAATCTCTGGAGTCTACACTGACATGCTACAATCTCCCAGCATTGAAATTCACCTCAGATTCAAGGCTGAGTAGCTAAGTTCCACCTCTTACAGAAAGGAGTGTCAGTGAATGTATAGATGTTTTAAAGGCATCACATAATCCTCCTGTTATGCAAATTTTTCAGGATCTGGAATGGATGTACAAAGGATATGCTTATCAAATGTACTTGTGACCAAAAAAAAAAAAAGAAAGCTATCTCTACAACAAACAAAAGCCCTAGAGTTAAACATTTTCTTATCATGTTAGGATGCTATTATGAAACACAAATCAAAAAAGAATAAATTCAGTGGGATTTAATTAAAGTCCTGCTTTGAAGTTCATTAAGTGTACTGCTTGAATGCAAAATGGCTCAATGAGAGTGATGTAATTGGAGACGGCTTGAGGCTTTAGTGGGAGACAAGCCTAATATGTGTCTGTGCTGGTTATAGGGTTGTTGCTGAACTAACATGTTAACCAGATCAAGAGTGGGTAGTATATAGATACTATACAGTATAGTAACCATTATAGTATATAGGTACTATAATTGTTACTCTGAATAACATTCATTTATAAGCATGAAGTTCAAAGGTGGACTAAAAGATCTGCCATTTACAAATAGCAGAAATTCAGTAAGAGCTGGGGGTGTGGTGGTGGCGCATCTGGTTGAGCGCACACGTTACAGTGCGCAAGGACTCAGGTTCAAGTCCCCAGTCCCCACTTGCAGGGGGAAGGCTTCACGAGTGGTGAAGCGGGGCTGCAGGTGTCTCTCTGCCTCTCTCCCTCTCTGTCCCTCCTTCCTCTCGGTTTCTGACTGTCTCTATCCAATCAATAAATAAAGATAATAAAAAGTATTAAATAAATTAAAAGAAATTCAATGGGCAGAGGGAGATAGCATAATGGTTATGCAAACAGACTCTCATGCCTGAGGCTCCAAAGTCCCGGGTTCAATCCCCCGCACCACTATAAACCAGAGCTGAATAGTGCTCTGGTTAAAAAAAGAAAAAAAGAAATTTAATAAGAGTTAAACAGAAGGAATACTACACTGTCACACTTTTGTGATGTCAGAACTATTGATATTGGAGTTTCCTGTCTATTCTTTTCATTTTAATATATTTTATTTCTGGATACTTCTGGATAGAAGCAACCTGAAATCCAGAGGAAAGGGGTGACAGAGAGGGTGAGGGTAGAGAGACACCCGCAGCCCTGCTTCACTACTCTCACAGCTTTCCCCCTGCAGGTGGGGGCCGGGGCTAAATTCAGGTCCTGGCTCACTGCCCTGTGTGCGCTCCACCAGGTGCTGTCACCTGCCCCCACGTGTCTGTTCTAGAGAGTGAAAACACTCTCCAATCATCCTCCCAGCTATGCTCCCAAGTCTCCTGTTTGTATACAGGGACATCACATATAAATGTTGGAATGAACGGCACATTAATAGGATTCGTAGTTCAATATAGCTTTAATATCACAGCATCCCGACTTTAAAAATAATTGACTAGATGTCTGGAAGGTGAATTTGAAGCTGTAACACATCTCTCCCCTTGTCCAATTCCTGAGACTGCACGGGAACTCCATGAACACGTAGGGAACTCCGTGAGCGACCAAGTAGTGATGTGACCCTCTCTCTTTCTCTCTTTCATCTTTCTTCCATCAAGACACAGATGTTCTTAACATACTTGCCACAAATGATTTAGAAAAAAAAATCAGACAGTAAAATGAATGATTTAAATGATTAATTATAGAAAGGAAAAAAGTGACATTTGAGAATGAAAAGCTAGCTTTGTACTTAATTTTTGTTGATTGATAACATGTCATTATGGAAGTGGCTCTTAAACTAGTGCTAACTAAACCTATTATACGGAAGGAAGTTTCTAGAAATTACTAGAAAAGGGGATGGGATATGGAGATCGGGTGGTGGGAACTGTGTGGAGTTGTACCCCTCCTATCCTATGGTTTTGTAAATGTCTCCTTTCTTAAATAAATAAAAAAGAAATTACTAGAAAATATTATTTTAGACTATAGCAAGAAATGCAATATTGAGACCACCTGGTTTTTACTTTAATAATATTTCTAAGATAAACAGCTTTCTCGATGGCAAACCTGAGGAACTCCAGGAGAGTGAACTTCCAGATGAGAAGTGAACATAACCTCAAGGTGCTGGGCAAGTAGAGCAGCTGGTTATGTTTGTTCTCGTTGATGAGTTGGGTTACATGGAGCCACATATATTGATGCATGACAGAAATGAGACTTTGATTTAGATGTGGTTTAGGAGAAGTGAATGTTGGCATTTTTGTACACAGACTTCTTTTATCCAACTTTAGGAAGGTTAAGTGATAGGTGCATGGTCACTGAGTAATGGAGAATAAATTACTAGGGTTCCCTCTCTAGAGTGGTTCTCATTCCTACGCCCTGGTCTATCATGAGCAATGAACGATACAGAGGTGAAAAGACTTAGCCAGATGGCACACCTCAGTGGGAATATAAAGTGTCCCCCCTGAATTCCCCAGTACAAACACATATCCATTCCCTTATATAGTTTATTAGGAGGGGAAAAACCTTCCACTTTGGATTCTTATACATGCATTCTAAAAGGATCCTGGTAATTAGAATCAGTGACAAAATTCTTTCCATTCTCAACCCCTTCTGACTCCCCAGGAGATAAATCCTTTCCTGCATTATTGTATTCATCTTTTTGTTTTTCCTGAGTCTTTGCAGCTGTTACTAGTTTCCCTTTTTTGCTTAGTTTTGAACAGAAAAAGACACTTAAACACAACCAGACAAAGTAAATTGTGGAAATACCTATAAAAGGTGAATGTGTGCCATTAGATTTTATGCAAAGTCTGTCCAGCTTCAAGGTCAACTCTGTTGGCAGGTGCTGGCTACTTTTGCATAAACAAATCAACGTCTATAGTCTGAAGACGGTGGGTTGCTACTATGACTTCAACTTAGGAAGAAAATGCTGTTCATTTCTTTGTAGACTTTTCATTTGTGATATATTCAGACTACATGAGGCGCTAAGTTTCATCAGCCAAGTCGGGATATGGCTGGGAGGCTCAAACTCTTCCATGAGTAGCCATCTATCACCTCAGAAAGACGGTTCTCCCTTAACATGGAGCCACTTAAAAGAGTCTGGTAAAACTTCCTTATTTAATAATGCCCTTGTGTTCTAGGCCTATTAATTAACTTCCCCAACCCATCCGTTTTATGCTCCAAGAGATTCATTTCTTTACTCTGGCACTAAGAGAATCAAGGCTGACCACACAGAAATAGTTCAATTTTCTTCAGTTCCAAAGAAATGTTATGAAGATTAATGTGATGATTGTTATAATTACACTTTGAGTTCCCTGGTCAAAAAGGCATTTTATAAAGGCAAGCTGTGAGTTCTTTGCTGAGGTCCATCCATCCCTTCAAAGTGACCAAAGACCTTAGATGTGCCTTGGGCAACATACCACCTCCCTTTCTCAGTATGTTCATCGGGGTCCACACCAGGAGTGAGACCAGACTTAAGCCTGTTTAGTCACACAGGCTTCTCTTTCTCATTCTCTTTCTTTCTTTCTTCCTTTCTTTCTTCCTTCCTTCCTTTCTTTCTTTCTTTCTCTCTCTCTTTCTCTCTTTCTCTTTCTTTCTCTCTTTATTCTGTCCTTTCTTTTCTTTCCTCCTCCTCCTTCTTTTTTTCTCTTTAATGTCTTTTTTTTTTTTAACTTCTTTCTAGTTTATTTTCCCTTTTGTTGTCCTTGTTGTTTTCTATTGTTGTTGTCATTGTTGGATAGGACAGAGAGAAATGGAGAGAGGAGGGGAAGACAGAAAAGGGGAGAGAAAGACAGACACTGCAGACCTGCTTCACTGCTTGTGAAGCGACCGCCCTGCAGGTGGGGAGCTGGGGCTCGAACCGGGTTCTTTAGGCCGGCCCTTACGCTTTGCGCCATGCCCATGTGCTTAACCCGCTGCGCCACCGCCCGACTCCTTCTTTAATGTCTTCTGTTTGCTTTGAAACTCACCAAGTGTTCTTAAGGGAGAGAGACATTTTAAGGACTTCTGAAATGCCCCTGACTTGACTCTACCCACATTGACTTTCTTTTGCTTCTGGCTTTAGTACAGAGTCTCATTTTTTAGTGTCAACAAAACAATGAAGAAAGCTTTTCTTTCCTTTAGTCCAGGACTGAAAACCAAATGCAAAAACTACCTCTGGCATTAATTTTTCACAGATGAATGTTGTTATGATATTCCTATTATAGCATGTTCATGTGCTTTAGAACATTTCAGAGGCTATTAATAGTCTACTTGCAAGAAAGGACGTTTTTTTGCCAGCCCAGTGCAAATCACCAGAACCTTTAAGCCATTCTTCCTCAGGTTAGCAGTGGTATATCATTACCTGTGGTTTAGCCAAGACATCACATTTGTCAGTGTTGAAACCGCTCCTTTACTTTCAGTGGTTTTAGAAACCCACTTTGTTTAGGAGATCATTGGGACATTTTTAAAAGCGAAAACTTGGGAGATTTGGGGATCTGCAAGTTTTGCTGTCCATGGTCAACTGATCTTTGCAAAATAACCTTTGTGGGATCAATCGGAGTATGGCCATCTTCTCAATGATGAGGTCTGGTGAAGTTGTGAGGCTGGAGATGGGTGGCCTGAGAGAGCACACAAGTCATCAAGCACAAGCGCCCAAGTGGAACCCTCCAGTCATCACCAGTGAAGGAAAGCTTAGCCATTAGCCACAGATAGCTCTGTTTATCTCTCCCTAGCACTCATTTATATCAAAAATGAAGAGAGTGAATTTTAAAAGGCTTCTGGGAGAGAAAGATAAATACCAAATACGAATGATCTCAGCCATAGGTGGGACTTAAAAATAAAGGACAGTAAAGAAAACTATAAAGTGGACTTTGGACTGGAAGTAATTCATTGCACAAGGAAAGGAGTTGGGGGTGAAGGGGCATTAAGGCCCAGTGTGCAGTGGAAGTTGAGGGTACAGGGGTAGCCCAGGTAGCCATCAAAGACGGATGAGGTGTTGTGTCTCTGTGTTGAGTTTATTCTGTAAACCGTTAGCCTGCACCAATACAAAAAAATTAAAAGACTTCTGAGAATGCTGAAGCCTTATAGGAGCCAGGCCCCCACGATAAGCCCTGTGGCAAAAAGAAAAAGAAAAATGAAAAAAAAAGTTCTGAGACCATGGAGCACACCTCTGAAGGACATACGTCCTTCCTTTAGATGATTATGAAAGAGTTTAATGATGTTAACAATCATGTGTGTGCGCATATATAGAGTGCAAAAATGGTATAGTAAACATTTCCTGTACCTTTCAGTTGTCTTCATCTTTCAACTCTTGAGTTAAAATGACTTGTATTCCACTGAAGCCAATAACTGTCTAGAGAAAATAACCTCTGTATGGGGAGTGGTTTTAGGCCTGCTTGCTTGCTTTGTCATTTCTTCCTTTGCTCTCTTTTCCTTTTATCTTAAATGTAAGTGCAGAGTATTTGTGCAGTAAAATTGGGGCGGTATGTGTGAACCAGTTGGATCTTAATAAGTTCACCTTGGCATATTCTGCTCTTCACAAAGTTTAATTCAACAGTGCATATTACATATGTCTCCAGTAGCTGTGATAATTGACATCGGAACTTATAGTACAAATGAAAACCATCATAGGAGCTCAATTGTATAAAAATATCAATTTCTAAAAAAAAAAAAATGGATAGACACGCCTTTTTATTTTAAGTAGGATCAAATGTGACTAGTGTTTTTTTTTCTTTCTGCAGTTTAGTTCTGTGCAGGTGACTGGCAAATTCATAGATATGGCGTAAGAACTCTTTAAAGATCTCTTTGTACAACTTGAAGATGTCTGTGTGGTTGAGAACCTCTGTCATTCCATTTCTTGATGTGATTTGTAATACGCCTACGCCTCTTTTTAATGGCACTGTGGTATTCCTATTCATAAGGCCTTTCTTCGGCCTAGCATCACTTTCAGTTGAAGAATGGTTTCGCTCTTTGTTTAAATGTCCACACTGACTATTATATGAAGTGTATACATGAAAGTTATTAAGGATTTAATGTGAATGCATATGAATTTGATAAGATGGGCTCTGCTTTCGGTGTAAGAATTCTCACATTGAGAAACCTGCTCTTCAATTAGTTGAGCACATGGAGCTTGAGGGCAAATGAGCTCATACTCACGCATGTTTCTAAAACAGTTCTCACTAATGTTTCAGCTAAATCAAAATAAAAACCAACAAGAACATGAAAAGAGACTAAGAACTATGTTAATGTGGCAATTTAAACCATTTTGGTTGGCCAAGTGACCTTCCATCTTTCATAACTTTTTAACAGTTTGAGAAATCACTATCCTTAGTGCCGGAGACTGTCAGTCTGGTGTGGAAAACTTAAACTTTTTCTAAATGTCTCTAAAGCTGAGGTACAGAAGAATGACTCACTCTCTTTTCCTTTCCAAAGGGTGTTAGGTTGACTCTTGGCTATGCAGTTCTCTCAACCTATCGCTTCCTCATAAGTCTTTTTTTTCTAACCTATTGTAATTTTTCTGTGCAATCTTTTATTTGAAACAGAACAGATGAGGTTCGGAGTACTGAATTAGTACAATTTCATAATTAATTGATTGTAGGGTATTATGAACATTAGAGCTATGAAAAGTTTTTAACTTTGAATCCTTTCAACTTCCATTAAGGATACTTTGATTATTTAGTCTTATTTTGCTCTTGTCTTCACTAATCCACTCTGCCATGAGTAGACCGTGTATTTACTATTGCAGTGAACAGCAATGTAAATGAAAACCCACAGCAACAGAACACATTCAAACGACCCATTTTCCATATCACATTATCAAGTCACTCTGGACTCACTGTATCTTCTCTGCCTTCTTTCTGCCAGAAGGGAGATGAGTTGTGAATACCAGGCAGACGAAACAAATCCATCAATCCCTATCCTCACAGGCTATAGAGAACTGTGGGCTGTATACTACGAGACATTCAGAGCTCCCTAGCCACCTATGAGTCTGATCTAGCAGGTACTTGACTCACAGGTCAACAACATCCTCTCAGTTCAGTTGCTCCAATTAAAGTGTAGTTGGGTTAAGATAAATAGAGAAGGCAACCCTATCTCTGTCATTGACCAGCGCTCTTACTAATCTGCACTCCCTGCCACCCTCCCAAAGCAATGTGGAGAACTGCGTAGCCATGGTTAGCCTCAACTCAACCCTGTCCACAAAGGCCAGAGTGACCTTGACCTCCACCTCTACTAACGATTAATTGATACTATCTCTAAACTCTTCATAAAACACACCAAAAAAATAAATAAATAAAGAAGAAGAAATCCTAGGATGTTTTTCTTGATGACGTACTGACTTTTCAGATTGTTCTTTAAGCTGTTTTTTAAACTTTAAAGGCAACACTGATAATGAACGCTTCCAAATGGTAAAACAGAAAATCCCCTTCAAATATAACCGGCCCGTAGAGGAGTGGCTGCAGGAAAAAGGTAACCGTCATTAAAATTTCATTTTAAAATCATTTGATTCTAAACCCTCATTTTTAAAGCCTGCAAATAAATGTTCCTTAAATGATAATCGCCTGCTGCATAAATGACTGTTTTAATTTTCATTCTAATTTGTGTCAGCTTCCACCTGCCATATGTTGATAAATCATGCTATAACGCATTGCCATGAAGTAACAGTTAAAGGGACTAACATCTAGCTTGCTATCCATGTGATGACCACAAACAAGAATTTACAGGAACTTCTTAAAAAATGTATTATGGCAATTTAACCACTGCATGACATTATTTGCTAATTGGTTTTTAAATTAACTCTCACATCAAAGCTTTCTAAAGAAATGTCAAAAATATTTTTTTAAAAACTTACATCTTGAGGCTGTTCTGGGTAACCAGAAAAAAAAAAGAAAAGATCAACTCTTGTAACTTAAACTGCTTAAAACAAATGTTGGAAGGGGAGCAATATTTTAAACATTTGCTTTTAAACAAAAGAATGAAAAGGCAGAATTTTTGCCTTCAGGCCAAAGTTACAGAGACAAATGTATCCTATAGTGGAGAATTTTGTCCTACGTGCTGACTAAAACCCAGAAAAGAGACATATTTTTTCTTTCTTTCTTTGTCAACACTCAGGTTGTGTGCATTTGACAACAGAAGTGGTTCAGACAATGCGTTTGAAAAGGAAAAGGCTCATGAAACAGCAGCTTTGGATCTGCTGACGAAAATAACCACTTTGTCAATTAAAGGGGCAGCAGTTCTACCTGATGTCAGAATTTTCTGTGTGTTCTGTCCGCCAGGATGGAAACTATCATCTTTCAGTGAGGAAAATTCTCTCCTGAAGAAGCTAAGTACCTTGTTCTTTCCTAAGCCAATCTAACTTATTCTTGGCTCAAGACCTTAATAGAACCCTAAAATTTTATGGAGGTCTGATTGAATGACATATAAAAAGCAACTGGATGTATCTGTTAGTGTGTTATTAAAAGGAAAAAATTTCCACGGTTCTAATTTGAAAACATTCGGCCAGTAAAACACGGAAAATCCTCACTGGGTATTAACTGTTTGCCCTGCTTTTAACGTATGTGGTCTAATTAAAAATAAAATAAGAATAAATCTAAAAAGAAAATAATTGTGTTTAAGTAATCACCAGCTCATAAAGTCCCTTTAACATTAAAGACAATGATCGCCTTACTTTTTTAAAAAGGAAGAAAAAAAAAATGGATGCATGTCTGAGTCTCATGTGCCTGAGAGAACTTTTTGTTTATTTCGAATTTTTGTTAATAATATTTTACTTTACTCCATTGCCTCTTTGAAGTCTCAGTTTAATAGCATGCTAGGCGTTTTTCATTTGTATAAATCATTATAAAGTTACTATAGGCTTTCACTGTTTCTTATGGTAGCTTTGTTTTCAGTTGGCATTCATCACAGTAGAATGTTTTTAAGTCTATAAGTTGAAGGGTTTGGAGAAGGGTAGGGGTGAGGGGTGGTATTTGAGATTCCTAAGCATATGTGTGTGCGTGCGTGCGTGCGTGCGTGCGTGCGTGCGTGTGTGTGTGCACTTATGCATTTAATACTGAAAATAATAATTTGAAACTAGTCTTATTCTGGAAGGCCCTTTTTAAATATCTTGGGTGAGTAACGTCTATTTATTCTACTGTTTTACCGCTTCCTCTGTCTAGCTAACCTTCCCTTCAGAAAGAATGGAGAATGCATACCAAAGACCTTGTAAAGCCAGGTAGGAGAAGGACAGAGAATGAAGGCTGAGCAGGCAGGTACATTCACGTGTTGGGAAACATCTGGAATATCTCGCTGGTGCCGTTGAGAGACCAGCCTTCCTGAGTCCGTTGTCTGCTTCTGGCTGCTACTGACTGACGTTCTGACCTTAGACACTCCACTTAACCTCTGTATCTCAGATTTCCCATCTGAGGAGAGGAGAAGTAATACTACCTGTTCCCCAAGGGTGTTCTGAGGTTTAATTAATTAATCTTTATGCAACACAGACTGAAGACGTGCAGAGACTTAATTGAGGCAGTCTGTGAATTTGGTGTCCAAATGCAGTAATAATTCGACTTTGAAGAAGACGGATACTAGAGATAAACAAGAAGGCATCCTGTTTAAAAGTCTGCACTGGCGTTTTGATCAGGTTTTGTATTATTGTCAGACAGACAGTTTTCAGATTGGGAGACATGACCTTAAAAGTCATAATGGATCACCTTGTGTGACAAGGAAACCTGACACTGATTTTGAGAAATTATGGACCAATCGTAACTATTTTTCCAGATAGTCTCTGGTGCCCTTCATAAAGACAAAGAAGTGATGACTCTTTCTCACGTATTCACTGACCCTACTTTGCTGAGATACATTCATCATGGCTGATGGGAAACAGAGAATGTTCCATTATTCCTTTAGTGACTGCCAGTTGTAAAGCATTTGAACCACCTAACCCAAGGTATTTACAGGTGTTGGAAGTGGGGTTTTAAAACAGAAGGAGAGATCTAGCCAGGATTAGACCAGGAAACAAACATCCAAATACTTCTTTTACCAGCATAAGCAGTAAACTAGCTCCCTGTCTCAACTAAACATTTCTGGCCTTATTGCCCAGAAATTACTAGTAGATTTTTCTTGGAAAGCAGTACTGGTTACAAGCAATGTATTCTTATGACCCTAAAAATGGTCTTGCCTTTAAGATGCTTGCATTAGTCTGGATCAAGCAGAGTACTGTCCTGAGTAGGACATAAATTTTACAGTATTTTATACTTAGTATAATTCAATTTTGCATTCAAATTTTATTTTATTTATTTATTATTTGTTTATTTATTTATGTATTCCTTCCTTCCTTTCTTTCTTTTTTCTTTTTTTCTCTTTCTTTTTTTCCTGCCTCCACAGTTATTACTGGATCTTGGTGGATACACTACGAATCCACTGCTCCTGATGGCCATCTTTTCCATTTTATTGGATAAGACAGAAAGAAATTGAGAGAGAAGGGAGGAGAAAGATAGACACCTGCAGACCTGCTTTACCACTTTCGAAAAAAAAAAAACCTGCAGGTGGGGAGCCATGGACTCGAACTGGGATCCTTGCACTTTGTACTGTGTGCACTTAACCTGGTACCCCACCACCCAGCCCCCTGCATTCCAGTTCTCCCTGACCCAATTTTTTAATTTGTGAACAATGGTATAATAATCATACCAGGAAAATCAGATGAACATTAAAATGTGAAGTACTTTAGTATCCTAGATGTAAAGTTATTTTAAGTATTTTTTAAATTCTATGAATTATCAACATTAACTGACCAGTGAGAACACGACACATGAGAGAGAAAGAGAAGCAGAGAGGTAAGCACATATTAAGGCTGGCCAAAAGCTACATAAATAGAGGAGATGTTATCTAACGGGGCTGGCTCTTAAAGATATTGAAATAATAGAGAAGCTGGGCTGGGTGAGAATGTTTTGCAAAACATCGATGAATTTTACACACATATCAGCAACTATATTTATTACAAACCATTAATTCCCCCAATAGAACTACTTTAACAAAAAAAGATTGAATTTTTGTCCTTAGATGATGTGCCCATCAGCATACTTTTCTTATGCTAAGTTAAGATATTCCAAATGTCTATGCAAGCTTGACAGCATATTTATTCTTCCTTGCAACACAGAATTTATTTGAGAAATATCAGACGTTCAAGAAAAAAGATGTTGTCAAAAACTAATAATAATCCATAAAGAGGTCTGAGTATTACCTACCTAAGTCTTGTGTGAGAAATAACAGACCAAAAGTCAGGCAATGAAGCATGTGCTCAAGACGCAGAGAGAATGGAAATAATGGGAGTCTATCGGATCGGATGTGATGGTACACTAGGGTAGTGGGTAATTATGTTACCATTAAGGCCAACAGATCCTAGTGCCATGCTCCAAATGATTTCATAGACTGCGGGTGATTATCGTGATAACAGCAATTTCTGGCCAATCACACTGCAATATTTGGAGTTTCTAAAGGATTTACTAATGGTTTTATCAGGGGGTTAATGGTTTACAATACAGTTGTTGACACATGGGTACTCTTTCTCATCTCCCCATGGCAGGTGTCTGCAAAATATTCTCACCCGTAACGTGGAGTCTTTGACTCTGTCACTATCAGAATCCCGGGCTCTGTCTCTCCAGCCCCAACTAGCCCAGAGATCTTTGCTTTGGTGCAATATATCACCCAAAGCCCATATTTCACTGTGTCTTCTCCTTCTCTTTCCTTTTTTTAAAATTTATTTAATTTATTTATTCTCTTTTGTTGCCCTTGTTGTTTATTGTTGTAGTTATTATTGTTGGCATTGTTGTCGTTGCATAGGACAGAGAGAAATGGAGAGAGATGGGGAAGACAGAGAGGGAGAGAGAAAGACCTGAAATTCACCGCCTGTGAAGCGACTCCCCTGCAGGTGGGGAGCCGGGGGCTCGAACCGGGATCCTCAGGCCGGTCCTTGCACTTCGCACCGCTTGTGCTTAACCCGCTGCGCCACCGCCCGACTCCCTCTTTCCTTCTTTATTGAGGTTCCATCGATAAATACTGCTTAGCCAGTTTAAGAGTTGCCCAGCGAGCACAGATCACACTTGTATAAAGAGCTCCCTTTACGCAGGTGCATTTTCCTACTTCTTTCCTTCTTTACACCGGTGAATTGTTCATCTAGGCACTCTAGGGGAGCTGGTGGTAGTATTAAAGGCCTCATAATAGCGGGACGTCAAAATATATCTCTCTATTTAGAATAGAGATTGTGTAAAATCTCACAGACTCTTACAAGTATACACTGTATATACCTTTTATTTAGCAGGCAAGGATGACAGAATGCTACTTCTAGTCATTTGTCACAAACATACTTTACATGATAAGATAAATGAGTGTAGTAGTAGTTGATCACTGGCTAAAATTCAGAGGAATTCAAAAACTATACATTTAAGTCTACCAGGAAGTTCCCTCCATTTCTCTGTGTGGAAAAACAGAAGGAAAAAATAAGTCAGAGAAACAACGGCATAGAAGACCTTAGATTTCAAAGAGCTGCTTGGGTTTCTTGATTTTTGATTTTTTGTTGTTGTTGTTGTTCCCTGGGAAAGACCAATCTTATATTTAAGAGAGATTTTATAGATGGAGGACGTCAGAAGGAAAATAAGTTCACGCTACTGCGAATTTCATTCTGCCGTGATTCCATTTTCCTCTCCACAGCACATAAGTAGCCCCCCAAGTGACAGCTCTCAGCAAGATGGGCGGCTTACTGTGCCCCAGCTCACAGTCCTACAGATGGGCGGCTTACTGTGCCCCAGCTCACAGTCCTACAGATGGGCGGCTTACTGTGCCCCAGCTCACAGTCCTACAGATGGGCGGCTTACTGTGCCCCAGCTCACAGTCCTACAGGTGGGCGGCTTACTGTGCCCCAGCTCACAGTCCTACAGATGGGCGGCTTACTGTGCTCCAGCTCACAGTCCTACCTCTCTGTTACTTTCACGGCTTTTCTGAGCTGCTCCCTTTATTAATTCCATTTCCCCTTTTTAAGACTCAGATATTTAAAGCAACTTTGCTCTTTCTGGGACCTCTAGCCCCAGGAACATTATCAGTGCCCACCTGCCTTTAATGTATAATATGATAGAGAGATTTTGGTGTAACCGTAAGCCCCACTTTCAACTTAATAGAATGAATACACACTCAAGGAATACAGACAGGAAATGATCTGCCATGAAATTTATTAAGCAACATCTGCAGAAAGAGCTGGAAGGTTTCTAAAGAATGAATTTTGTGACCACTGCGATGTTTATGTCTGATAAGCATACAGTGAGTCCTAATTACAGATAAGTTAAGAAGTCCTCCTTTAAAAAATATTTATATATTATTGGATCAAGACAGAGAGAAATTGAGAGGGGAGGGAGAGATCGAGGGGGATAGACAGAGAGACACCTGCAGCCCTGCTTCACCACTCGTGAAGCTTCCCCCCTACCCACAGGTGGGGACCAGGGGCTTGAACCTGGGTCCTTATACACTGCCATGTGGTGCTTAACCAGGTGTGACACCACCTGGCCCCATAAACCCTCCTTTTAAAATCTGATACTGAGTCACCTTTCTGAGGATTTTTTTTTATGTTACTCTGTAGGCTAAACATTGAATTTTATTATTATCACACAATAAAGAAAGTCGATTATTTAGGGCATTAGAAGTTTTAGCTAGACAGCGGAAGAGATGAACCTAGTAGTTGTTACTCACTAATATCTATATTAAATTCTTGTTATTCAATTTTCTCCCCTTCAGTTGCTCAAGGAAGCCTGTTCTGTTACCTGGTCCATCAAGACCAGGTAAGGCAAAGAGAGAAAAATGTTTGGGAATATAATATTGTTTCCTCCACCCAACCCACTAGGACGGCAGTTAACCATCTTCAACACCCAGGCGCAAATAGCCATTGGTGGAAAGGACAGAGGACGCCTCTTCCAAGGCCAACTCTCGGGGCTCTATTATGATGGTTTGAAAGTACTGAACATGGCAGCTGAGAACAACCCCAATATTAAAATCAATGGAAGTGTCCGGCTGGTGGGAGAAGTCCCATCAATCCTGGGGACAACACGGACAACCTCCATGCCACCGGAAATGTCTACCACCGTCATGGAGACCACCACTACCATGGCGACCACTACAACTCGCAAGAATCGCTCCACAGCCAGCATCCAGGTAGGCCGTCCCCCCACCTGTGCGGCGCTTCTGTTTCTGCCGTTGGGGCAGGGCTAGCAGAGTCGATTTTCTCTATGTATCTAGAGTCTGAATTACCACATTTGTAATACGGATGCCACAGATGCTCACAGTAATAGAATTCAGTCGAGAAAAGCCAAGCCATTGCCCCTGAATTGTTAAGCCTGCCACATTTATCACTGAAAGGGTAAAACGGTCCTTCAAAAGAAGCGATGGGTAACACTTTCAGTATGAAATACTCTCTTGTCTGTACTGTGATGGAAAGCTGGGAGGATGAGAAGGAAAATCTGTTGTCACAAGCAAGTCTATGCCTTAGTTCCTTTGTTTCCTAGCTCCTCACTGACCACTGAACTATGAGTGTCCATTTGAGGGACAGCATTCTGTGGAGAGTGATTGAAGCTAGATGGTCAATGAATCACCGCAAAGTATGTGTTTGATGTCACTTACTTGCTATTTTTTCCGGTTCGTTTTCATTCTATTTAATAAAATGCTGACTACATTGGAAAGCTGAAGGTCTTGGTTTAGCTATGCCAATGGTTCTTAGCTTCAACTCTTTCACAAGCTCCCATAGCCTCCATACTTACGTTAAAGTACTTCTATAAAACGAAAACTCAATAGTTTGCCAGTTCTCTTGGAATTTTATAAATCTAGTTAGTAGGGGATAGAAGGTTAATAGAGCTATTTGCCTTAAATTCCCTGGAATAAATGAAGATACTACAATTGCTTGTGGAGAAATTACCCCTAACATAGTTAGAGTTTGTAGAAATTTTGGCAGATCAGTATCGATTTCTTCTGTTTTCTATTATGGAGACATTATCCCGGAGTTCAGCTGAGTCTTTGACTCTACTCATCCCACGGACACAGTGGGCATTTTAAGCTGAAGTCAATCAATTAAACCTTCTTTATGGTCTCATTCCTTGGAATCAAGTGTGTGGCTGTGAGTTCAGGCGGAGACTAAAGTGTGGACTTTTTCTCCAAGTTCCTGGAGACCCACAAGAGGGATTATGATGACATTTCTGATGGAAGTGGCCATTGATGGTGGAGAGTGGGATATATTAGAGGACTAGGCCCATCTTAGGATTTCCTGACTAGGGCTGATGTTTTAGAAACATGTGTTAGTAAGAGAAAACAAGGTGTTTATTCAGGTACTAAAAATTGGAGGAGATGGCAGAGCTGCCCCTCCAAAAGCCATCTAGCATCTAGCTCTCAAATTAGGGTCTTGGGGTTCTGCAGGACTAACACAAAGGATTCTGGGATTAAAAACAACGTTTAGTCACAAGGCCGTCCCTCTGTCTCTCTGGTGCCGATAGTCGGTGCTTTCATAATGACCTGTTAATTTTGTATAAAGTTTGAGGTGACATTATTGTGAGGAAAAAGCCTCTAGAAATTTGTGTGATTTTCAGAGACTTCCTCCCAAAGTAGTGCTTTTGTCTGTTCTCCACTTTAATATATGCATATATTCATTTTATCTGGTAGGGCAAAGAGAAATTGAGAGGAGAGAGAGACAGAGATGGAGAGAGGAACAGAGACGTCTGCTACTCTGCTTCACTGCTTGTGACGCTTTCCCCCTGCAGGTGGGGACCAGGGGCTCAAACCCGGGTCCTTTTGAACCATAACACATGTGATCAACCAAACATGCCACCACCTGGTCCCTGTTCTCCAATTTCCATCCTCAGTTTAGCAGACACACACTCGGTTAGTGAAAGCATCAAGAAAGACAAGCAAAGTCCAAGGACCATCAAGCCATCCCTCAAAACCACTTCCTCCCACTTCCTACAAACTACCATTCATAAAGCACTGCTTCCTATCAGTAACTAATATCAAGTGTCAGATTTCTTTTCTTTCCTTTTTTTTATTGTCCTTTGTGCCAGGGATTGAGCCCAGATTGTCATATATGTCATATATTGTCATATATGTCAACCACTAAGCTGCTTTCCTGGCTCAAATATCACAGTCTTAGAACTCAGATAATTGCTGAGGGATAGAGCCAAGCCCAGCTAGAACAGTGCGTGCACAGAGCGAATCTGAGAAAGAAACAAGATACACATCCTAAGAACCAAAGTCTGAAACCCTCTAGGTTCCAGTGGATACAGCGGAGAGTACTGGACTGGGTTCCCCAAGGCTCTTTCTTTCAGGAGTGACCCAGCAGCTGTTCACAAACTCCTAGACAATGCGTCTAGGTGACTGCTATGTCACTGATGAGGTCAGCTGCTAAGATGGGAAAGGTTAGCACAGTCTACACTCAGCTTCCTGTGTTCTCATTCAATGTGGAGGCAAAAGTTGAGACATAGTGTCTTTCACTCATCACTCAGTTCCCATAACCAAAGTTTTCCTGTGAGAGAAGAACGAGCCCAAAGGTACGTAATTCCAAGAATAATGGGTATTTGGTTTAACTCAGGACTCCAGATGGAGTCGTTACCAGTAAAGAAAGAGTTCAGAGTGTTCTGTGCAAGCCGCCACTAGGATTCATTTCTAAGTATTAAAAGAATAACAATCATGACCCACTTTTCTGTGCTGGGTTTTGGAAAAGTCACCTTGACATTGGCCGGTGTTGCTGGGCACATGAAAATAACTGGGAAGGCATGGTGCTCAGGCTGGCTTGGAACTGCCCTTATAAACAAGCGGAATGAAAGCCGGTTCAGCTCTGTGAGATTTCACTCTTCTCTCAGACTCACAGACTTGCAGAAATGAGGAGAGAAGAGGAGAGAAGACGAAATTTTTCAGACTTTGTAACAAACAGTACCTCAGTGAAAAGATCTCCACAGGGCCAATAAGAAACACATGGTAGCCTTGCTATTTTAATTATTAGACAACAAAGTAAAAATATGTGATTAAGATGTTGATCTAGGAGAGCTCCAATGTGTTGAAGGGAAAAATGTATTCTTTTGAGTCAGAATGTCTGGGCTGGACTCCCAGTTTTTCCAATTATTGATTTCACTGTCTATCTCTACACAGGTAGTTTAGCCTCTCTCAGCCTCAACTTAATTATCTGCAAAATGGGTTTATTTCTAGAGACTTGACGAATGTAGGTCGTAACCTGTCCCATAAAGTTTCATTGAGCAGTGGATGTTAGGAAACACTTCAATCCCTGAGACTCTCTTGGGACTCACAAGTCTTCATAAAAGTTAGTTTGCAGGAGTCGGGTGGTAGCGCAGTAGGTTAAGCGCACGTGGCACAAAGCACAAGGACCGGTGTAAGGATCCCGGTTCAAGCTCCCGGCTCCCCACCTGCAGGGGAGTCGCTTCCCAGGCGGTGAAGCAGGTCTGCAGGTGTCTGTCTTTCTCTCCCCCTCTCTGTCTTCCCCCCCACCTCTATTTCTCTCTGTCCTATCTAACAATGACATCAATAATAACTAAACAACAATAAGAAACAGCAAGGGCAACAAAAGGGGAAATGAATAAATAAATTTGAAAAGGTAGCTTTCCTGTACAGTGGAATCACACAGGAAAAATGCAATTTTCTGTATTCATGTAAAGCCACAAGGACCAGTTATTTCCTCTGAGGCTTCCAGATTGAACCCGTGCCCTGAAATCATCAGGTAGAAGAGACTTCTATGGGAGACTTTCCAGGAGCGGAAGTTTCCTGTTGGATGGTGACAGAAAGTATCATAGGACATTGTGTGCCCAAGGCCCTGGGTTCCATACCTTATACTTCCTAAGATGGAGTAACACCATGGTCTTTCACATAAAAAAAAAAAAAGAAAAGAAAAGAAAAAAATTAGAAAAATCCATGACAAAGAAAATATTGGCATTTAAATAGAGATAGGACCTGACTCAGAGCCTGTACAATCCTTTCTCGGCGACCTCTTCCTTTCTTGGGGTCCTGTGTTACATGTGAGACATGGAAAATTAATCTATTTGTAGATAAAAATGGTCAAATATCAACTTCATGCGTTTCAAAATCTCATAACACACATGTAAAACATGGCATTATCGGGAGTCGGGCAGTAGCACAGTGGGTTAAGCGCATGTGGCGTGAAGCGCAAGGACCAGCATAAGGATCCCAGTTCGAGCCCCCCGGCTCCCCACCTGCAGGGGAGTCGCTTCACAGGTGGTGAAGCAGGTCTGCAGGTGTCTGTCTTTCTCTCCCCCTCTCTGTCTTCCCCTCCTCTCTCCATTTCTCTGTCCTACCCAACAACGATGACATCAATAGTAAGAACAACAATACAACAACAAGGGCAACAAAAGAGAATAAATAAATAACCATTTAAAAAAAACATGACATCATCAATGACATTTTGAGGTTCAAATAGAGCGTCACACATTTCCAGCACTCTTTGTTGCCTTGGACGGAGGTACACGGTAAGGCCACCTTATTCCAAAAATCGTGTTCTAGTGGGACATGGGCGGTGCCGTTGTTGCGTTGAGAACAATAGTTCTTTTCCTAAGAATGGCTCTCTCTGGCCCTCCACCTTTCCCTTGCTTCCAACAGCTTGATCCACAGTTTGCAATCCCTCACTTACCACTTGACAACAGAGCCTCCAGAGGAAGTTTATTTTTAGGATCAAGGCTCAACTAATATTGATTAACAGCCTTACATAATGTGCGTCTCCAGGGCTTGCTACTTGCTTGCCAAGCCTCATAACTGGGGAAGGCACCGAAAATTTGTCAGTCTAATTAGACTTTAACTGCCAGCCAAGAAATATCTTCTGTCTCTTCCTTACCCTCACACAAGTACTTTATTTTCTCCTTCTCAGAGAATAGTTTTGGGGGAAAGGAAATTGGGCTCTAATTTACTCATTAGACTAAGATTCTCCTGTGACATTTCTCTCTGAAACTGCAGATTTCTAATGAGGAAAAGAAAGGGAGCTTGCTGGGTTGGGGGTAGACAGCATAATCCTCACGCAAAGACACTCTCATGCCTGAGGCTCCAGAGTCTCAGGTTTCATCCCCTGCCCCTCCAAAGGCCAAAGATCAGCTGTGCTCTGGTTAAAAAAAAAAAAATTAAAGAAAGAAAAGGAACTTGATGGGTCTGTCACCCTCTTAAAACTTACACACTGCCGTGCAAATAAGGCAGGAGAGAGAATGCAGTATCTTTCTATTTTTCCCCAAGCCTACAGTTTTAGTAGATGGAGTCAGCAATCCCCAAAGCTACATTTAGTCACCAAAAGGCCCCTCTCTGAGAAAGTCCTCCGCACATGTAGGCTAGAAGGTTGCACATTGCTTGAAGTTGTAAAGATGTCCTTCTCCTTGGGTCGTAAGCACTGTAAGGCGGGATTGCCACCAGAATCGCTCAGAAAGCTCTGAGCCTTATTTTGAATCATCTGCACAGCTGGCAGCAGCTGGAGTCAGCTTTTTGCTACTCCCCATGCTGGTCTCTACTAATCCCTAAAGCTCTGGGTGACACCTAGTGAAATTCTGGGCCAGACAACTTCCCATATAGTATGTGGCATTCCGTGCTGTCTCTCAGACTATTTTCCTTTTGTTGTTGTTGTTTTTTTAATATTTATTTTCCCCTTGTTGATTTTTATTGTTGTTGTTGGATAGGACAGAGAGAAATGGAGAGAGGAGGGGAAGACAGAGAAGGGGGAGAGAAAGACAGACACCTGCAGACCTGCTTCACCGCCTGTGCAGCGACTCCCCCGCAGGTGGGGAGCCGGGGATTCAAACAGGGATCCTTTCGGGGATCCTTTCGCAGGTCCTTGCGTTTGGCGCCTCCTGCGCTTAACCCTCTGCGCTACCACCCGACTCCCGACTCCCTCTCTGAGACTATTTTCTTCCACATTGCTCCTTCTTGAAACACAGGACCTCAATAAAGGAAGAGGTCACCGAGGAAGGATTGCACAGTCTCTGAGTCAGGGCCTATCTCTATTTCAATGTCAGTATTTTCTCTGTCATGGAGTTTTTCTTTTCTCTTTTCTTCTGTGAGGGACCAGGGTGTTCCTCCATCTTAGGAAGTGTAAGGTATGGAACCCAGGGCCTTGGGCCCACGATGCCCTATGATACAGTAGACTTCATAATTGCCTTTTTTCTTCATGATCATCTGAAAGAACACTAGTGGAAGATGCACTGAGGTACTGCTAGCGTGAGAGCAGAAACTACGTGTACACTGTTTTATCTCAGGGCATTCAGAACCTGAGACAGTGTTGCTTATAATGTGGAGCTCAGTAAAGAGTTTTGCTTGCAGAAAAGGAAACTATACTAAGTGGATGAATGACTATGGGTAGAAGGAAGAGGCAGAGGATAGAATCCATTTATGTCCCAAGCACATAATTATGGCTGTCAGAGTGAGTGCTGTTTCTTGGAACTTAGTATGATTATCTGATATATGGAGCTTATAATTCCAACACTGATTGAGATGATATAAAAGCAAGGCCAAGTGACTCAATGAAGAAGACCAGTGTTATTCTTTGAAATGACACTTCAATCCAGATCTCATTAGGGTAGTATTATTATTATTTTATCCTGTTACTCATCAAACATTTGATCAAGGACAAAACAGTTAACTTCCTTAGGCTTCTACTCTTTCCTCATCTGTTAAATTTAAGAGTAGGTAGATGATGATGATCACATTCTCTCCAATGTCTTCATTCTTTTTTTTTTTAAGTGTAGTTTTGTGTCCATCTAGGAAAATTTGACTGAATAAAGGAGAGAAAAGTTGAGAAGGCTAGAGATAGTAGAAATATTATGTAATTCTGTTGTTATAAGAACTACCTGCCCATTTCAGAGATTGAGTAACTAAGATTGAGAAAAACTCCTAGAATCAATTGTTTTTCTTTTCTTTTTTAGCTATTTAATATTGATTTACAAAATTACAAGATAACATGGGTACAACTCTGCACCTTTTCTACCACCAGAGTCCTGAATCTGTAGTCCTTCCATTGCAAGCTACAAAAGTTCTCTTAAGGTTGTTATTATTATTTCTACAATTACCTGTTTATTTGTATATATTTGCCCTTTTTATCCCCCTGTAAGCCCATCTTCTCTTCCAAATAACATATACACCTCTACTACATCCAAATGTCCTCCCTTTTTCCTTTCTCTCTCTGGGGGAGTTGGAGTTCAGAACTCTCTGTCCATCCCCCGCCCTCAGTTCTCCCCAGCTAGGAGTGTGGATCAAGATTATTTTGGGGGTGCAGTAGGTGGGAGTTCTGGCTTCTGTAATTACTTCTCTGCTGGACATGGGCGTTAGCAAGTTGATCCATACTCCAGCCTGCTGTACAGCCATCTTTAATCTCATTAAAGCAATAATATACTTGATGACCGCTTTCTACTTGGCCTTTGCTTGCTGAGAATTATCCAAAAGGGTTACAGAGTTACCTGCTCTGTGTGTAAGAAACTACCAATTTCTCAGTGACAAACAGCATCAGTAATTCCACGTAAAGTAAGATTCAAACCCTTTTTCTTCTAAAAATGTATCTTTTTATTCTATTTATATATGGTTTATATATGGCAGGGGAGTGACTTCAAGCAGCAAGCACCGCCTCCCAGATTTCAAGATGGATAGTTCCGCTCTGCCTCTGACAAAGTGGTAGGAGGAATGGGGTTTGCTGTGAGTGATAGTAAGAATTAGAAACACAGTGAGACCGTTATGACATCCTGTGTTTTGAAACCTTCTAATTAATGTCTTGGGTTGTCTAGAGAGCCAGTTCTGTTCGCTAAATGGAGACTCTAAGTTCCTCCTTGGGTTTTCTCATAATGCAGAGATGGAATGATTGGAGGCGACATGCCAAATCTGTGATGACTAGCGGTCACAGAGAGAATTGCTTTATCAGACTTTGACTCTTATACATAATGTGGCCTATTCAACCTTTCATCCCATCTGATTGTGTGAGAGAGAGAGAGACAAGGAAACAGAGAGGTGGGAGAAGAGAGAGGGGGGATAGGAGAGGGTGGGAGGCAGTGGGAGGGTCTTGACAGAGGAATGGGAGAGGAAGGGAGAAAAGACAGACAGACAGACAGACAGAGAGAAATTGTTCATGTGTGTTTTCGTGTATCAGCTAATACGTAGTGTGGACAACTGGACGGTTTTATGAGTTTGTTGGAAAAGTCGTGACTCTTCTGACAACCCAGCAGTAAAGCCCAGGATCTATCCATGTCCAGAGAGCTCTCATGTGGTGACATCATGCTGCCGTGCGTCTATTTGACGGACTGGGGATCTAGTCAGAACTTAGACTTCCGTGCCGAAGAACTGCAACAATCTCCTCTCCCTCTCCCTCTCTTTCTCCCTCTCCCTCTCCCTCTCCCTCTCCCTCTCCCTCTCCCTCTCCCTCTCCCTCTCCCTCGTTTAGTTTGGCCTCCAGAGTCATTGCTGAAGCCCCACGCCACCACTGCACATGGACTACTCCTGGTGACCACTTTGTCCATTTTATTGGGTAGGACAGAGACAGGGAGAGATAGGGAGAGAGACAGACAGACACCTGCAGGCCTGTTTCACTGCAGGGGGAGCTTCCTTCCTACAGGTGGGGAACTGGGGACTCAAACCTTTCTCTCTGTGCAGGTCCTTGAGCTTAGTGCTAAGTGCACTCAACCAGGTGCACCCCCACCCCCACCCCCATCTGATGTCTCCCCGAATCCAGCTGAGGGTTCTTTACCACTGGGAATCTTGTTAAAGGAAAGCGTTATGTAAGCTACAGAGCAAATACCTTGTTGAGGGTTAGAAAAGAAAATGCAGGGCCTGGTGGTGGTGCACTTGGCTGAGCGCACATATTGCAGTGCTCAAAGACCGGGGTTCGAGCCCCTGGTCCCTACCTGCTGAGGGAAAGCTTTGCAAGTTGTGAATCAGTGATTCAGGTCTCTCTCTCTCTCTCTCTCTCCCTACTCTCTTGATTTCTGATGTCTCTATCCAATAAATAAAGATAACTTTTAAAAAATTAAAAAGACTTACCTGTCAAAAGGAAGAAAAGGAGAAGGAGAAGGAGAAGGAGGAGAAGGAGAAGGAGAAGGAGAAGAAGAAGAAGGAGAAGAGAAAGAAAGAAAGAAAGAAAGAAAGAAAGAAAGAAAGAAAGAAAGAAAGAAAGAAAAGAAAAGGTACCCCATCAGACAGTCCTGCCCCTGGTGGTCTCTCTTTCTCCTCCCCTGTCCACTATCCCATAGTGGAAAAGTAGATCAGATTTCATTTGTCATGATATTTAGGTCCCTTCTGTGAGAGGTGACCTCCAATGGAAGTAAAAGGACACGAATGATTTTAATCTGTAGTAACAATAGGAAAGCAGCCCTGACCACGCTGAGCAGCATAAACACGAGAACTGACAAATTGTACTCTGTGCCTGGCCACTTCCTTCTTCCTGATGCCGAGAGAGACAGAGACAGAGAGAGACAGAGAAACAGAGAGAGAGAGAGGGACAGAGACACACAGAGAGAGAGACAGAGACACACACACAGAGAGAGGCAGAGACAGAGAGAGAGGCAGAGACAGAGACACAGAGAGAGACAGAGACACACACAGAGGCAGAGACAGAGAGGCAGAGAGAGAGAGGGACAGAGACACACAGAGAGACAGACAGAGACAGAGACACACACACAGAGGCAAAGACACAGAGAGAGGCAGAGACAGAGAGAGAGAGGCAGAGACAGAGACACAGAGAGACAGACAGAGACAGACAGACACACACACACACACACAGAGGCAGAGTCCTGTACCCACAACTCACACCGTGATGCACAGAGAAACCTCGCCCAGCCTTTATCTGAGAGCTTCTGTTAGGATGATTAGTGCCCTGCTGCTGGGAAGCTGTTCTGCAGAAGGAAGACAAGCAGTGGGCAGACACATGAGATGTACCTCTAGGGCCATTTCTCATTATTATTGTTGTTGTTATTATCATTATTAGTTCCTCGCTGCCCTATCTCTCCTGTTCAGGAATGCTTTATCTATTGGCAAAGGGGAGGGGATGACACTTGAAAATAAATTTCACCAGAGAGAAATTAACAAGGACAAAGATAGAAACAGACACTTTTTACTAAAGAAAATTGATCTGAAAGACGTCTCGTTCTTTATTCATGGTCTTGTCTGTCTTACAATTATTTTTGTTATTTTCATTTCTTATCTCCTTCTGTTTTTATCTTTGTTTTTTTTTCTGCCTTGAAACATATATTCAAATGTGTTCTTTTTTTTCTTCTGGTGAGTTTTTGTCTGCAAGCATTAATATGATATAACTTACGTAAATGTTATTTCTGACCATGTGTGCAAGAGACTGGAAGGGGTCATTTCATTGTTTTGTAGCTCCCATAATATAGCCCACCCTCTGGTTGGTTTTAACTTTTAGAGAGTTACTTGAAAAAAATAACTATCCTGTTCCATTGTCAGACATATTACCCATTACTCCTACTTCTTCAATATATGGCCTAACAAATAACCAGTTAACATGAAAAAAACCTCTCTCTGTGTATAGGACATATGATACCCACCAGAATGTTTTATTTCCCCTACTTTTCAAACAAGGGGTGATTTTCAAGTTCTAACCATGCCATTTCAGAGAATGCACAGTAGTTATCCTTATTAGAAATATAGAACCATGCTAAGAGTCTTAGCCTTCTACTTCTGTCTACTGATAAAATGGCAAGTTGATTATCCCAGGTGGGAAGTGCTATAAATTGATTTAAGAAACACTGTGCTTCTGAAGTCAATTATATGAGGACACAGTTCTACCATGATACCCACATGCAACTTTAATTTTATTTAAATTTTTGTATTCAATTCACTGAATTGAATATGTTCTTTGAGCCTGATACTTTCTTAGGTATTTGAGATACAATGCACAAACAGAAAATGCTTTGGGGAAGCAAAGAATGAATTAAATATATCTCTGTCTTAAAGAAGCATGCAATCTGGAAGGGCTCTTAAATATTTTTATATCTGAGAACTCACTTTTTAGGTCAGCTTTCTACAGAACTTTTAACACACTGGTCTATTATTATAGTTGTCAGCTATATTTATACAGGTCAAATCTAAGAATAAGGTCTTTAATTTTACCTGGAAAATAAAGTTTAAGGATATAAGCAGATGGCAGCAGTAAACCACGTTGCAATGAGGTGATTGCCTTTAAAACATATTTTTGGTTTCATGGGATCATTTTAAAATACTTAGTAGCACAAGGAGAATTTTTCTTGGGTTCTGGATCATCACCACATGCTCTTTCCAAACTGGGAGAATATGAGAGATGGTCAATGGCTGAACCCAGTATGACTAGCTGAACTTCAGAGCGACAGGCCAGTCTGAGTTTGGTTTACGTCACTCAGCACTGTATACCCAGAGGCGAACTGCTCAGGCCAGGTTGCAGTGCACTCCGTGAAGAGCACTTAGTACGAAGTGTAAGGACCTGGGTTCGAGCACCGGCTCCCCATCTGCAGGTGGACCGCTTTACTAGCAGAGAAGCAGGTCTGCAGGAGTCTGTCTTTCTTTCTGCCTCTCTGTCTCCCCCCTCTCAATTTCTCTCTGTTCTCTCCAATAAAATGGGGGAAAAGATGTCCGCCAGGAGCAGTGGATTCCTAAGCCCCAGCAATAACCCTGGAGGCAAAAAAAAAAAAGAAGCAAGTTGCTCACACATTTAAACTTGTTTAAAATAGTCTGTGGGTACTGACTTTATGTTTTCATTTAATACTTATTTGTTGCTGCATATATGTGCTCATTGGATAGAGGAAGAAGGACACTGAGGCGAAAGGATAGAAGCAGAGGCTGTGAGGCCCAGCAGGGCTACTTGTCTGCGCAGGAAGCATCTCCCCTGCAGATGAGGACTGGGGGCTGGAACTTGCGTCCTTGTGCGTTGTGACATGCGCCCTCTCCCAGCTGTGCCCCCAGCTGGCCCTCTTCTTGCATTCTGATCTGAATGGTGTCAGATTTGTCCCTTAATGCGCACCAGAAATACCAGCTGGCCCCTGGGCTGTGCCGTTCGCAGGGAGCTCAGCTTCACCGAAGGACTCTGCCAGTCAGATCCCTCCCCCCTGGCGGGCCATGTCCAGTGTGCGGTGGATGAGACTGTGTCATATTTGAAGACCCAGCCTTTTGGTTTCAAATCTGACCAATGAGGGGTTCCCAGTTAGCTCCAGGGAATACTGAGGCCAGCTGAGGGCTTTGTTGGTAAGAAAAACATTAGTACTTTCTTGTGTTTCTCTCTCCCTCACACATTCAAAGCAATACATTCTTCTGGTTTCCTTCTCATCACACTAGGTAATTTTGTAAGAGAATTTTCAGTGTAAACATCTTACAGATATGCAGGAATCCTGCTTATAATAATACTCTTTTGGCATCAGTAGCTACAGACAGGTTCATGGAACTTTTATTTTTAATATGGGCAATTTGGAGTAAATGTTTAGAATACTATTTTGTTGCGTACAATTACAATCAGTAATGTGTTCCATGATAACTGAAGAAAATAAGAATCTATATTGAATAATGACGATTGTGTCATTGTAAGAAAAACATTATCACTTTTTTGTGTTTCTCTCTCCCTCACACATTCAATGTGATACCTTCTTCTGGTTTCCTTCTCATCAAACTAGGAAATTTTGTAAGAGAATTTTATTTTAAGTGTGAACATTTTACCTATCTTAGCAATTTTCTTTTATATTTAGGAGACACTGCCCTTAGCAATGTACAAGGAAAGGTGATTATGTCAGAAAATATCAGAGATGGCTTGGCCATGTCTGACATCGTTAAATCACGTTGTGTTCTGAAAGAGCCCTGTAAATTGAACTGAAGGAATGATGTGACCATTGAAAAAGGTCTCCCCAGGTCACCCAGCTGTCGCAAAAACTCCCTGAGGAAAGAGAGAGAGAGAGAGAGACCCAGTATTCTCTTTCTCTAGGACCATGGAGATTCTGCCAAACCTGTATTTTGTGTTTTGCTTACAAGAC
>NC_080183.1:17578642-17638642 GCF_950295315.1 Erinaceus europaeus
TGAAGACTTTAGAGTAGTTCAGTTCCTGGGAGAAGCAGCCATGTGGGTACCAAGGGCCAGGAGAGCAGGGCCGGAAGGACTGAGTGCAGGACCAAGGGCCAGGAGAGCAGGGCCGCACTTCCTGCCACCTGCAAGTTAACTGACTTGGTTTACGTAAGTCCCTCAGCCTGACATCAACTAAATGTGTTCAGATTCCTGTTGTAAGCCACCGTGCAGCAGCACATCTCCACTCCTTTCTTTTCTCTTTTTTCCTTCACTATATTTTTCCTTTATTAGGGCATTACTTTTTTTTTTTTTTAATGAGATCACTGTTCAGCTCTGGCTTATGGTGGTGCAGGGGCAATGAATCTGGGACTTTGGAGCCTCAGGCATGAGGGTCTGTTTGCATAACCATTATGCTGTCTCCCCTCCGCCTGGGGGATTACTATTTTACAGTCAACAGTAAATACAATCGTTTGTACATGCATAACATTTCTCAGTTTCCACATGAGAATGCAAGCCCCACGAGGCCCTCCGCGCCACCTATTATGAAGGTGGACAGCATGCTCAGTCTGTATGAATGCAGGAGGAGAAACAAGTCTGCTGTGTCTCTAGGCTTTTCCCTGTAAGCCCTGACATTGCCGCCCCAAGGTGGTCACAGTGACTGGGTATCAGATGAAGGCCCTTCTAACCCAAAGAGGCCTTTTGATCTGCTGTGTCTAACCCAGAGACAGACCAGTACTTGTGGAAACTCAGATCAGAAACTAGCAGAGGTAGCCCAGAGGTGAGGTGATTGCTGGGTCTGGAGGTCACCGGCTATCAGCGCCTAACCCGGTGTGCTACTGCCTCCTCCCGTTCCTTCCTTCCTTCCTTCCTTCCTTCCTTCCTTCCTTCCTTCCTTCCTTCCTTCCTTCCTTCCTTCTTTTTCTTCTTCTTTTCCTTCTAATTTAATTCATTTCATGGGACAGAGGGAAATTGAGAGAGGAGGGCGAGGCAGGGAGAAAGAGAGGTAGGGAAAGAGAGACACCCGCAGACCTGCCTCAATCCCATCACCACTCCTGAAGTCCCCTGGCCCCCAGAGATGGGGGACAGCTCAACCCCCAGAGCCTCACGCATGGTGATGACATGATAATGTGTGCTTTCAGTTAGCTCGGCCCTGCCTGGCCTGGGGTCTGATATGTACATCTATGCCGTCTATCCCCGTTCATCATGCTGGGAAGATATCACAATCTAGCGGGAGTAGCAGGAGTCTTGGAGAGATGGATCTGCTGACTCCCCTTGAAGTAATACATGAAAATATCTTCCTGTATAGACCAGTACAGACTGGCTTCCTCTTCTCCTCCTCCTCCTCCCTTTTTTAAAACAATTTTAATATAGTTATTTATTTATTCCCTTTTGTTGTCCTTGTTGTTTATTGTTGTAGTTATTATTGTTGTTGTCATTGATGTCGTTGGGACATCATAGGACAGAGAGAAACGGAGAGAGAGGGGGAGAGAAAGACAGACACCTGCAGCCCTGCTTCACCTCCTGTGAAGCGACTCCCCTGCAGGGAGCCGGGGGCTCGAACCGGGATCCTGATGCCGGTCCCTGCACTTTGCACCACCTGCGCTTAACCCTTTGTGCCCCTCTTGTTCCTTTTTCTAAGTTGATGCTTATAATTTTGGGACCCTGGTTTAAGAGAGCTAGAAATGAAGGCACAGGGCACTGAGGTAGACAGGCATGCCCCTGTGGGAAAGAGAGGGAAACTACTATTCTTTTTGCACGATCCCATCTCCCGATCTGGTACACGTCCATGGCCAGCTGTTTCAACTCCAGACACGTGACCACTCTTTTATACAGAGTGTTCCTTAATTGTTAGGTGCCTTGCAGCAGTTGTTCATGCCGAGAGCACACTGTGAAGATTCATGAAGTCCAAGTCCACTCCATTAATAATCTGAGAAGGACTCTTATTCTCTCTTCCCCTCTGGTTTCTCCTTTGCCAGCCTCCTCCTTCTGTGTATGGGGTGCAGAAAAGAAACACCTTTCAGGTGTAACAAGGATTTGCTGCCTGAAAGTATGCCCCAGCATCCTTTGTGACCCCCTTGTAGCCGTCTTTGGAATTAATTCTTATCTCTGCAGGAAGTGTGTACTTGTTTTCATGTCTCTGGTGGTTCATTGTGACCCCCTTGTAGCCGTCTTTGGAATTAACTCTTATCTTTGCACGAAGTGCATACTTGTTTTCATCTCTCTGGTGGTTCATTGGTGAACTTCTGAGACTCTGCCCACATTCCTTTGTCTCTCTGAGCTTACCAGGAATCAAGGAAGCCAGTGAGTAGAGCCCACAAGATTGGAGTAGTGCCTTTCAATTAGTCTCCAGCAACATTTTTTTAGCTAAATTACTTCTTTTGTTTTACTTTTGACTGTGTGTTCATATTTCTATGTAATTTTTATACCAACCTAGATTCTCTGGACTCAAGGAAGTAAGAATATTCATCCAGGGGACAGTACTGACACACACCTGTGACAGAGTGTTTAGCTCTCCTGCTCTAGAGATGGAGTCTAAACAAGTCTGCTGCAGAGGATGGTTCTGAGGGACACACGGGTGTGTCCCGCCTGGCCCCGACTAGCCTTTCACAGGAGGAGGTAGTGGTCCTCCCTGTGGTTGTATAAGCTCAGGATCCTTCCCCTGCACCTGGGCATGTACCAGCAACATTAGCAGCTTTCCTGTCCACCTTACAGCCAGTCCAACAGCCCTGACTCCTAGCCAGGTGCTAGTATGTAGGCACCAACAGTGGGTCTAGTGAGTGAAGACCACAGACAGCGCTGCACACGCACTAATATGAACTAACTGCATAAATGCGCATCAAGTGAATCTCAAATCCCAACTGATACACTGTAGAGACACAGTCCCTGACTCTCTCAGCACTGTGGGATCTACTGCATCTCCACCTCCAACTAATACATATAGAGAAACACAGACACAGTCCCTGACTCTCTCTACACTGTGGGATCTACTGCATCTCCACCTCCAACTAATACATACAGAGAAACACAGACACAGTCCCTGACTCTCTCAGCACTGTGGGATCAAGGGCATATTCACATCCAACAAATACATATAGAGAAACACAGACACAGTCCCTGACTCTCTCTACACTGTGGGATCAACTGCATCTCCACCTGCAACTAATACATATAGAGAAACACAGACACAGTCCCTGACTCTCTCTACACTGAGGGACCTACTGCATCTTCACATCCAACTAATACATACAGAGAAACACAGACACAGTCCCTGACTCTCTCTACACTGTGGGATCAAGGGCATATTCACATCCAACTAATACATATAGAGAAACACAGACAAAGTCCCTGACTCTCTCTACACTGTGGGATCTACTACATCTCCACATCCAACTAATACATATAGAGAAACACAGACACAGTCCCTGACTCTCTCTACACTGTGGGATCAACGGCATCTCCACCTCCAACTAATACATACAGAGAAACACAGACACAGTCCCTGACTCTCTCTATACTGTGCGATCTACTGCATCTCCACATCCAACTAATACATATAGAGAAACACAGACACAATCCCTGACTCTCTCAGCACTGTGGGATCAAGGGCATATTCACATCCAACTAATACATACAGAGAAACACAGACACAGTCCCTGACTCTTTCTACACTGTGGGATCAAGGGCATCTCCACCTCCAACTAATACATATAGAGAAACACAGACACAGTCCCTGACTCTCTCTACACTGAGGGATCTACTGCATCTCCACCTCCAACTAATACATACAGAGAAACACAGACACAGTCCCTGACTCTCTCTACACTGTGGGACCTACTGCATCTCCACCTCCAACTAATACATATAGAGAAACACAGACACAGTCCCTGACTCTCTCTACACTGTGGGATCTACTGCATCTCCACCTCCAACTAATACATATAGAGAAACACAGACACAGTCCCTGACTCTCTCTACACTGTGGGATCTACTGCATCTCCACCTCCAACTAATACATACAGAGAAACACAGACACAGTCCCTGACTCTCTCTACACTGAGGGATCTACTGCATCTCCACCTCCAACTAATACATATAGAGAAACACAGACACAGTCCCTGACTCTCTCTACACTGTGGGATCTACTGCATTTCTACCTCCAACTAATACATATAGAGAACGACAGACACAGTCCCTGACTCTACACTGAGGGACCTACTGCATCTCCACATACAACTAATACATATAGAGAAAGACAGACACAGTCCCTGACTCTCTCAGCACTGTGGGATCAAGGGCATATTCACATCCAACTAATACATACAGAGAAACACAGACACAGTCCCTGACTCTCTCTACACTGTGGGATCAAGGGCATCTCCACCTCCAACTAATACATACAGAGAAACACAGACACAGTCCCTGACTCTCTCTACACTGTGGGATCTACTGCATCTCCACATCCAACTAATACATACAGAGAAACACAGACACAGTCCCTGACTCTCTCTACACTGTGGGATCTACTGCATCTCCACCTCCAACTAATACATATAGAGAAACACAGACACAGTCCCTGACTCTCTCTACACTGTGGGATCTACTGCATCTCCACCTCCAACTAATACATACAGAGAAACACAGACACAGTCCCTGACTCTCTCTACACTGTGGGATCTACTGCATCTCCACCTCCAACTAATACATACAGAGAAACACAGACACAGTCCCTGACTCTCTCTACACTGTGGGATCAAGGGCATCTCCACCTCCAACTAATACATACAGAGAAACACAGACACAGTCCCTGTCTCTCTCTACACTGAGGGATCTACTGCATCTCCACCTCCAACTAATACATATAGAGAAACACAGACACAGTCCCTGACTCTCTCTACACTGTGGGATCAAGGGCATCTCCACCTCCAACTAATACATACAGAGAAACACAGACACAGTCCCTGACTCTCTCTACACTGTGGGATCTACTGCATCTCCACCTCCAACTAATACATACAGAGAAACACAGACACAGTCCCTGACTCTTTCTACACTGTGGGATCTACTGCATCTCCACCTCCAACTAATACATACAGAGAAACACAGACACAGTCCCTGACTCTCTCTACACTGTGGGATCTACTGCATCTCCACCTCCAACTAATACATATAGAGAAACACAGACACAGTCCCTGACTCTCTCTACACTGTGGGATCTACTGCATCTCCACCTCCAACTAATACATACAGAGAAACACAGACACAGTCCCTGACTCTCTCTACACTGAGGGATCAAGGGCATCTCCACCTCCAACTAATACATACAGAGAAACACAGACACAGTCCCTGACTCTCTCTACACTGAGGGATCTACTGCATCTCCACCTCCAACTAATACATACAGAGAAACACAGACACAGTCCCTGACTCTCTCTACACTGAGGGATCAAGGGCATCTCCACCTCCAACTAATACATACAGAGAAACACAGACACAGTCCCTGACTCTCTCTACACTGAGGGATCAAGGGCATCTCCACCTCCAACTAATACATACAGAGAAACACAGACATAGTCCCTGACTCTCTCTACACTGAGGGATCTACTGCATCTCCACCTCCAACTAATACATACAGAGAAACACAGACACAGTCCCTGACTCTCTCTACACTGAGGGATCTACTGCATCTCCACCTCCAACTAATACATACAGAGAAACACAGACACAGTCCCTGACTCTCTCTACACTGTGGGATAAAGGGCATCTCCACCTCCAACTAATACATACAGAGAAACACAGACACAGTCCCTGACTCTCTCTACACTGAGGGATCAAGGGCATCTCCACCTCCAACTAATACATACAGAGAAACACAGACACAGTCCCTGACTCTCTCTACACTGAGGGATCTACTGCATCTCCACCTCCAACTAATACAGACAGAGAAACACAGACACAGTCCCTGACTCTCTCTACACTGAGGGATCTACTGCATCTCCACCTCCAACTAATACATACAGAGAAACACAGACACAGTCCCTGACTCTCTCTACACTGAGGGATCTACTGCATCTCCACCTCCAACTAATACATACAGAGAAACACAGACACAGTCCCTGACTCTCTCTACACTGAGGGATCTACTGCATCTCCACCTCCAACTAATACATACAGAGAAACACAGACACAGTCCCTGACTCTCTCTACACTGAGGGATCTACTGCATCTCCACCTCCAACTAATACATATAGAGAAACACAGACACAGTCCCTGACTCTCTCTACACTGTGGGATCTACTGCATCTCCACCTCCAACTAATACATACAGAGAAAGACAGACACAGTCCCTGACTCTCTCTACACTGAGGGACCTACTGCATCTCCACCTCCAACTAATACATACAGAGAAACACAGACACAGTCCCTGACTCTCTCTACACTGTGGGATCTACTGCATCTCCACCTCCAACTAATACATATAGAGAAACACAGACACAGTCCCTGACTCTCTCTACACTGAGGGATCTACTGCATCTCCACATCCAACTAATACATATAGAGAAACACAGACACAGTCCCTGACTCTCTCTACACTGTGGGATCTACTGCATCTCCACCTCCAACTAATACATATAGAGAAACACAGACACAGTCCCTGACTCTCTCTACACTGTGGGATCAAGGGCATCTCCACCTCCAACTAATACATACAGAGAAACACAGACACAGTCCCTGACTCTCTCTACACTGAGGGATCTACTGCATCTCCACCTCCAACTAATACATACAGAGAAACACAGACACAGTCCCTGACTCTCTCTACACTGTGGGATCAAGGGCATCTCCACCTCCAACTAATACATACAGAGAAACACAGACACAGTCCCTGACTCTCTCTACACTGAGGGATCTACTGCATCTCCACCTCCAACTAATACATACAGAGAAACACAGACACAGTCCCTGACTCTCTCTACACTGTGGGATCTACTGCATCTCCACCTCCAACTAATACATACAGAGAAACACAGACACAGTCCCTGACTCTCTCTACACTGAGGGATCAAGGGCATCTCCACCTCCAACTAATACATATAGAGAAACACAGACACAGTCCCTGACTCTCTCAGCACTGTGGGATCTACTGCATCTCCACCTCCAACTAATACATACAGAGAAACACAGACACAGACCCTGACTCTCTCTACACTGTGGGATCTACTGCATCTCCACCTCCAACTAATACATACAGAGAAACACAGACACAGTCCCTGACTCTCTACACTGTGGCAGAGGTGGGGCCAGCGGTGGTACGTCTGGTTAAGTGCATATATAGTAAGTAGTACATGAAGAAGACAGCAGGTTCGAGCCCCCAGGCTCCAGCAGCAAGAGGGTGGGGTCTTCACAAGTGGTAAAGCAGGTCTTTCTCTCCCTTTCTATCTTCCCTCTCAACTTCTCCATTATGTCAAATAAAATAAAGTTTGAAAAATAACATTGTGGTAGAAGATATTTCACTTTTGACCTTTAAGTATATGAAAAAGAAAAAGCTCTGAAAACTTTACAGGAATATCAAGGTTGTGTATTTAAGGGATTTACAGTGTGCTGGAGAAACTTGATATAATAAGAAATCACCACAGAGGTATCAGCAACCGCCAATGACAGCAGTCAGGCACCGACTCAGAACTGAGTCTGACGCTATGAGGGAGACTAGAGACGGATACGATTTCATGGAGACAGGGGGACTTGGACAGAGTCTTGAAGAAGCAGGACACAGAAGTTTCCCTGTGCAAGGAGGCGGGTTGGAGCCCTCGGTCCGCCCTGCGTGGGGCTTAGGAGAGGAAGAGAAGCAGCTTCACAAACAGTGAGACGTGCTGCAGGTGACTGTCTTTCTCCCTCCCGCTCTCCCCCAATTTCTCTCTGTCTGTATCCTAATAATAAAGCGTGTGAAGAAGACAGGAGAGTCCAGGACGTGAAGCTGTGTAACATGTGCGCCGACTTCCAGCATGGTTTGCAGACTCCAGTTGTGACGTTGCAACACTCTTTGGGAGACCCGGGAGCAACTGTCAGTCTAATGTCCAGGTCTTTCCAGGACTACTTCTTAAAATAACTCTGTTTGCCTTTGGGGACTGAGCAAACAAGTAATTGAGAACTCCCGAGGGACTTTTCCACTGGCATGTGACTGACAGTTTCCCTCTTGCATACCGAGAGAAGGCCAAAATGACAAGTGGGCTTGAAAGACAGTCAAGTGTTGGTGCTTCCTTTTTTGCAGATCAGGCAGGAGCACTTTAGACGCACAGACCCATTATGTGAGTTTACCTAGGAGCCCCGTTGTTAAGCGTGGCTTGCTTTTTGCTCTTAGAACAGCACAAGCCTGTGTCCCGTTGTGCAGGAGCTGTACTGAAGGACCATGGGAAGCGGGCATTCCAGTTCTGCTTCTCATTCTGTTACTAGCCAGGCAACAGGAACAACACCGCAATGCCGACAGGGGCGCCAAATCAGCTGTAGGAAGTTCTGACTCCAGGACCTCTGCTCCTCTCCCTGGTTTTAAAAGTGAGGCCATGCCCATGTGTCACTTTGCTGTTCTCAAGTCAGATTTCTTGTTCAGGCAGCTCAGTGGCCAGTTAGATAGATAGAGATCGGTAAGTAGATAAGGGCTGGATGGTGGTGCACCAGATTGAGTGCACGTATTACTATGTGCAAGGACCTGAGTTCAAGCCCCTAGTCCCCACCTGCAGGGGAAACTTCAAGAGCAGTAAAGTAGTGCTATAACTCCCTCTCTCTCCCTCTGCCTCTATTTCCTTCTCTGTTTCCCCCTTATCTCTTGATTTTTTTGTCTCTAATAAAATAACAATAAATACAATGTTTAAAATACTATGAAAATATAGAGGATAGATAGATAGACAGACAGACAGACAGACAGACAGACAGATAGACAGAGAGAAAGATAAGTAGATAATAGAACAGAGCAGCAGAGCAGCTTCCCCAGCACTGCAGCATCCCAGGCTCAAACCCAGGCCACGCTCAGGCAGTGAACCTTCTCTCCAACCTCTGCTCCCCCCACTTGAATTCCCTGTTCCACTGTAAGTGTCATGGAGAGTGAGCCGTCCAGGTAAACACTGTGATCCAAGAGGTGTGCAGTAAGCTATGTGGCCTTCTGCTCTCACTAGTGGCCTGGCCACCCTTATGAATAAAAAATACGGCTTTCTGTAACCAGATCTCATCATAACCTATTCATAAAGTTCTAACTCCACAGCGTTTCATGACAGAGATTCCAGAAGGGAGAAAAGGACAGTGCAGTTGTTTCCCAACATCTGGATGCGCCTTTGCATAAGCCTCTGCCCCCAAGGAGACTAGTTCCAAGTCAGGAAGCTGATCCCAGTCCTGTCTTTACTTCCAGGCCCTTAAAGACACAGTCAGCTGGGTCCCGCCCTGACAAATTTGGACTGGATTACTAAAGCGGAGCTCAGGCACACTGGGGAGAAAAGCCCCGCTATCTTTTCTGCAGAGAAGTTCAGGAAATATATTTCTGCCAAGCTCTTTTTCCTTTGGCAGCACAGAAGCTAAAAAGCCAAGGCTAGTCATTTCTGTCTTTCTTAGTCCCAACTTATTTATTTAATGTACAGTGTAAGACAAATAATGCCTTGGGAAGGTCAAGAGGATACATGTTTCTGTTTGTTTGTTTATGGAAACTTTTTAGACTTTGGGACTAAAAGAAAAATTTGAATAAGGTGTCAGGTGGTGGTACACATGCACATGTGACCATGCTCAAGGACTCAGGTTCAAGCCCTGGGTCCCCGTCTGCGGGGGGGGGGGGGGGGGGGAGGGGTGAAACAGAAACAGTGCTGCTGGTCTCTTTCTTCTTCTCCGTATTCTCTTTCCTTCTTGATTTCTCTCTCTGCCTCTGTACATTAACCAATATACTATATGTATGTATATATATATATATATATATATATATATATACCCAAAATAATTGAATCGATGTTACTCTCAAAAGATTCAGGAAGATGGATAGAGCTCAGTTATAGTAATTATCCTGAGCTCAGAGGAAGTACGGAGGCTGCTTTGAGGACAGACAGACCTGCATACACACCTGGGGGAGGGGGAACATTTGATTTGTGCAAAGTTCCTTTGCATCTGTTTTCAGTGTTATTTAATTTTTTAAATAATTTGCATAAAGTACCCTAATGGTGTCTGACAGATTATAGCTGTCTCATAAATGGTGCTAAAATGATTATTGGCTGGTATTTAACCAGATAAATGCATAGCCCAAATAGCCGAAATGGAATGTGCACTGAGAATTGTAGATTCCTCCATGGCTGTTGGTAAAAGGATCTGAGGAACGCTTCTTAGTGTTGCTTTCTCTTTGCAGCTTGATAAGAATAAGTAAAGACTTGTCTGGGGGGTACAGGTGGTGGTGCGCCTGGCTAAGCAAACACATTACTATGTGCAAAGACCATGGGTCAAGCCCCTGGTCCCCAGCAGCAGTGGGGAAGCTTCATGAGTAGGGAAGCAGGGCTGCAGGTGTCTCTCTGCCTCTCTCCCTCTCCATCTTCCCCTCTCAACTTCTCTCTGCCTCTATCCAACAGTAAATAAACTAATTAATTAATTATTATTTTTTTAAATTCACCCTTGTCCCCAGTTCTTAGGAAAGAAATCCCAAGTCCTTTGGAATTACCTAAGTGTTAGAGCTTCCATTATTATTTATAATGAACCTCTATTTTTTCTCTGCTTCTCTCTCTTTTTTTAAATGTTTTTAAATTTATTTATTTATGAGAGATATAGGAGGAGAGAAAGAACCAGACAGCACTCTGGCACATGTGCTGCTGGGGATCAAACTGGGGACCTCATGCTTGAGAATCCAGTGCTTTATCCACTGCACCATCTCCCGAACCACTGCATCTCTCTTTTTATCTTAAAAAAAAAAGTTAGTCCCTTTACACTCTATTTCCTGGGAACTTTGTAGCTGAGTCGGACAGGAAAGAAGTCCAGTACTTCGACATATGTGTAACTGACGTCTGCAATAAAGTCCGCACTGTCTCATGGGATTGAGACATAAGGAAACATAAGGAAACCATTGCCAACTCCAACAGGTGTCAAAATTGAATTGAATTGCTACAGAACAGCCACTGGAATCTGGGGGGAGAAAGAGCTGGCTGCTGGGAGCCGATACACAGCAAACACTGACGGCAGACTGAAGCCGTGATTACAAGGTCTACTGGCTTAAACCCGCCACTGCTTAGTCTCTAGTGGCTGTTTCTCAATGTCTCTAGATCAGTGATATTTATCAGTGATTGGTTTCTGTAGAAGCATGAACATAGAAAACCCTGGCTAGGGGTCTAGCCATTGGCACACGTTACAGTGCACAAGGACACAAGTTCAAGACCCAGGTCCCCACCTGAAGGAAGGAACTTCGCAAGCTGCAAGGCAGTGTGGCAGGTGTCTCTTTTTCTCTCTCCCTTTCTATCTCCCTTCCTCTGTTCGTTTATCTATGTCTGTCTTACCAGATTCAAAGGAAAAAAAAATGGCCACTGCAACAAGTGGATTTGTTGTAAGGGAGGGAGAAAGAAAAAGAGAGAGTGAAGGAGAGAAACCCTTGCAGACTAGTTAAGCTAAAGAGGCAGAAAGTGTCATTTGCTGGCTCAGATGTGCTCCTGTGCGCCACTTAGTGACATGTGGCGACTTGAGTTCACTTCAACTTTTCAGGTGAGATTTAAGGGCGATGACTGCAGCTGCAGGTCTCAGGAAAGCTTTCTTGCCAGGCCTAAAATGACAGAATAATGCAGAAGACCACAGCAGGAGGGAAAAAAAAAGTTTGCTTCAGGTCACAGCCCCATATGCATGCCCAAAGGTGGTCAGAGGTAAGAAGAAACATCACTGGCCTCACCTTTTAACGCTAAGCAATTGCATCACCCAATGTCTCATTTCTCTATTTTTTTTTCTTTTGCTTTCCTTCATGTGCTGTGAATGGCCTCAATTTTCTCTTTGCTGTTTTATGACATTAGGAGGGGGAGAGAAAAAAAAAGAAAGAAAAGAAAGCTCCCACTGTGTAAATATTATACTCTGCTCTTTGGCCTGGAGAGAGATTGAGAGAAATCCAAAATTAGATTTTTCTCTAGTTCTTCAAGGAAATGCTAGGCTATAAGCAGCCCTTACATCAACCCCGATCTGAAGCTGGGATCCTTTTGTCACCTTCCAGGGAGACTGAATGGCAGAAGCAACACCTACCCCCTTGTGTGCAAATCAGACACTCAGGTCCCACGGGGCCTGGGAAAAATGGACCAAGACTTGTAAGACTTCTGACCTCAAGGGAGCAGCACCTGGCCCTGGTGCAAAGCGGGAGTCTGTCCCTCTCAGGCTTTATCCGACTCCAGCTCTGCCAGAGGGTGTTAGTGGCGGGACTGGTCCTGCAGTGTTGGTATGCATGAGACCCCTTCTGTTTCATTTGGTTTAAATCCCCCCTGCTTAACACTATTCTATTTACATAACCACTTCATTCTATTTACATAACCGCTGTTAACAAGCACCACCCTCCCTCCAGGGCATTGGTGGTTCAGTGATAGGATTCTCGCCTGCTCCACCCCCTCCTTGTCACACTCTGATTTTCACCAGTCACTTTTCTCTCCACTCTCTCTATGTCACATCCTGTTTCCACCCTACTTGGCAAGTATATATAAAGACAGCATTGTGAGTTTGAGGGTACTTGAGTTTAGCTCAGCTCAGCTTAGATTGTGCTGCGTCCTGCATGAATAAAGAGATACTGCCTACAGCTCAACCATGAGTCCCTGGTCGTCTGTTACCCGCCCGTGAAGCCAGCCCGGCGAAAACAACCTAACCCGTCGAAAACAACACTGCAGTGCACTAACCAAGTAGGTGTTTCTTAGAAACCTGAGAGCAATGGAAGCCCATGTGGAATGGCAGGGTCTGTGTGTGGTGGCGGTTTATGGTGACTTGTGATGGTGTGTAGAGTCTCTGATTCCTCCTTCCAGCCCGGGGAGACACTGCCGTGAGCACGAAGGGAGGTAGAGCCAGTGTTTTCACCCCAGAAATACTGGCTAGTTCACAGGGGAACTAAAAGTCCACAGAGGGAGGCGGGCGGTAGCGCAGCGGGTTAAGCACGGGTGGTGCAAAGCACAAGGACCAGCATAAGGATCCCGGTTCGAACCCCGGCTCCCCACCTGCAGGGGAGTCGCTTCACAGGCGGTGAAGCAGGTCTGCAGGTGTCTGTCTTTCTCTCCCCCTCTCTGCCTTCCCTCCTCTCTCCATGTCTCTCTGTCCTGTCCAGCAACGACAACAATAATAATAACGACAACAATAAAACAACAAGGGCGACAAAAGGGAATAAATGAATACGATTTTTAAAAAATAATTTTAAAAAAAGTCCACAGAGACATTCCTGCCAGCACTGGCCCGAATCTCGCCCCGACCAGGAAGCAACTGGGGACCCAGCACTGTCTCTGAGGAACGGGCCTCCCTGGTGGCTGCAGAGCCATGCCGGCCCGGGGTCCACAGCCTGGGCGCCTTTGAGAGGCAAACCACCGCAGGGAAACTCTGCGGGCAGGAGGGACCGTTTTCATCTTTGCGGGCCTGAGCCAGAACACAGGTTCCCAGTGCAGTACCGGCGTTCCCAAGTCATCTCCCACGCTGATCTGAACGTGGTAACAGAGCAGAGAGGCGCTATAATGATTTCCTTTCAGACAGCTGCCTCGCCATTTATCTTGACACACTGTCAAAGACTGATATGGTCGGGAGGTAGCAGTGGCACGGAATAATTAATCTCGCACTGGAGAAGGGAGTTCCTCATTTGTCGCCTGAGAAATTAACACCGCATTGACGGGAAAAGGAGATGATACAAGGAGAAAGGAGAAGGGAATGGATTTTTTTTTTAACTGCAAATACTAAATCATAGCCTCGGTTCTCTATATTAAAGATTTGACTGAGCACCTATTACGTGCTATGGATGAAGGTTTTTTTTATTATTACTAGATAGGACAGAGAGAAATTCATAGAGGGTGGGGAGGCAGAGAGAGGGAGAGAAAGACAGACACCTGCAGACCCTCTTCACCACTCGTGAAGTGTCCCCCTTCAGGTGAGGAGTGGGGGCTCGAACCCAGCTGAAGATTCTTATGGTCCCTATACTTCAGTTCTTACTACTCCTCTGAGAGCCAAGGGTTGTTTCTTTAAAAAAGAAGAAGGAGAAGAAGGAGAAGAAGAAGAAGAAGAACAAAACAGAGAGATAGAGATGAAAACAAACCAAGGCTCTAAAGCTTCTTGTGGTGCCTGGCTTACATGGAAGTCTGGTGGCTTACACTGTGAGCTCTCTCTCCATCCCCTGGTTTTTCTTCTCTATCTCTCTCGATTAAAGAAAAATAAATAGATAAATAAATAAACAAACAACTGTTCCAGGAGTGGTAAGCCCTCACGTGTTCCAGGCCCAACTCCATGATCAGTCAGTCAATAGAAATCAGATACTTGGAGGAACATAAACCATCTCTGACACAGAAACACTGGGTCCTTCTCACGTCTCTAAGTTTTCAGCACCTTACCTCTTCTTTTATATTTTTGTTCACCCGATATTTTATTAGCTAGAGACAGAGAGAACTTGAGAGGGGAACAGAAGGTAGAGAAGGAAAGAGATGCACCTGCAGCACACCTGGTAGAGTGCACATTTCACACACAAGGACCCAGGTTCCAGCCCTTGGTCCCCACCTGCCTGACAGAAGTGGTGAAGCAGGGCTGCTCAGACTTTTCCTAGAGCTGTACCCTACTTCCAGGGAAACCCAATTTCGAGTCAGCCTCTGAGGCTTCTAAATAAAAGAAAGAGGCCCCCAACCAAACTCCCAGTACAGAGTCCGCCACCAGGCCTGCTGTAGGGCAGGACACAGTGGAGGCAGAGGGAGGCACACCTTGGAGCTGTGGTTTTTCTCTCTCACTCTTTCTGTCTCAGCGCCAGAGTGACATCGCCATTTCTTCAAGAAGGAAAAAGGCTCATTATAATAACTAAGGAATATTTATACAGTGAACTACAGTACGTCACCCCCCCCCATATTCTGTTACACGGATAGTATTTTATGACCAAGAAATATGAACTCTATTCAGTTTAAAAAATGTCACCCCACAATGATCCCGGTCCATGCCCCCAGAGGGATAAAGAATAGAGAAGCTATCCAGGGAGGGGATGGGGCATGGAGTTCTGGAGGTGGGCACTGTGTGGAAATGTACCCCTCTTATCATATAATATTGTCAGTATTTTCATTTTAAAAATAAAAATTAAATAAAAATACTAAATAAATGTCTGAAATTTTTTTAAAAAGTGCTCCTGAATGAGTTACCTGTAAGCTGGAATTCAGAAAATGGAAATGTACTAGATAAGAAAGACCCCACCCATTCCTGGAGCCCCACTTCCCCAGAGCCCTGCCCCACTAGGGAAAGAGAGAGACAGGCTGGGAGTGTGGATCCACCTGTCAACACCCATGTTCAGCGGGGAAGCAATGACAGAAGCCAGACCTTCCACCTTCTGCACCCCACAGTGACCCTGGGTCCATGCTCCCAGAGGGCTAGAGAATAGGAAATCTTAGAGTCGCGCGGTAGCGCAGTAGGTTAAGCACACATGGGACTAAGCACAAGGACCTGCGCAAGGATCCCGGTTCGAACCCCGGCTCCTCACCTGCAGGGGAGTCGCTTCACAGGTGGTGAAGCAGGTCTGCAGGTGTCTGTCTTTCTCTCCCCCCCTCTGTCTTCCCCTCCTCTCTCCATTTCTCTCTGTCCTAGCCAACAACAACAGCAATAACAACAGCAATAATAACTGCAATAAAACAAGGGCAACAAAAGGCAATCCATAAATAAATACTTAAAAAATTTATTTAAAAAAATTGGGAAGCTGTCAGGGGAGGGGTTGGGATACGGAGTTCTGGTGGTGGGAACCGTGTAGAATTGTGCCATTCTTATCTTATGGTCTTGTCGGTGTTTCTGTTTTATAAATAAGGACTATAAAAAAGAAAAGGATATATAAAAGGAGAGAAAGAGTTGCCTGGCTGGGCGCACAGGGCCGTGAGCGGGAACCAGGTCTGGTCTCTCGTCCTCACCTGCAGGGTGACGTCTGAGGAGCTGTGAAGCAGCACTGCAGAGCTCTCTCCCTCTCTCTTTCTCCACCCCTCTCCTTTTCTCTCTTTCCCTCTCTCTTCCTCTCTCTTTCTCCCACTCCGTCTCCTCCAGGCTCCTCAATTTCCGTCTCTATCCACTTAAATAATTCATGAGTGAATGAACACTGAGGGAGGAGAGTCACTGGAGCTTCATGACTAGAGTGCGTGGCCGTCACTTGCCAAGCCGGCACCTCACTTGGCAGGTCCCTGAATGGCCCGCTGGGTCCTCGGCCCGCCGCCCCTCCTGCACAGAGCGCCTGTTCCCTCCGCTGCAGAGGCTGTGAGCCCTCCCTTCTCTTCCATGCCGACGTGGCCATTTCTTTGGAAAAACCCAGGACCGAATGAAAACCGAATGAATGAAAAAACCTACTGAAATGAAAACTACTGAATGAAAACCGCCCACCGCAGAAACTCTGTGTGGGTTGCCCCCGAGTGTGGTTTCTGTGGTTGGACTGGCAAGAACCGGCTGGGTGTTTTCTTTCTGAGTTCTGACTCCACTGGGCAGGGTAGATCAAATGAGCAGGAAAAGCCGCAAACACTTGTCCTGCTGCCATCTGTCCTGCTGCTCCAGAGACTCCTCACACTGACGGCCCAAGCACCTCTGAGCTACGGCAGACACCCCACAGACCAAGCAGCCAGAACTCCCGATGAAAGAACCTCCTTTATCCTGAGCAGTGGTTTTCTGTTATACCTAGCCCTGGTATTTTTTTTTAATTTTTTTTATTTAAGAAAGGATTAATTAACAAAACCATAGGGTAGGAGGGGTACAACTCCACACAATTCCCACCACCCAATCTCCATATCCCAGCCCTGGTATTTTTTAAAGATTTCGCAGAAGTATCGGGCAAAATAGTAAGAAATAAGGCATTCTTTTAATCACACATCCCGTCACTGATTGTTATATTTTCCAAATTGACATTCATGACTTTCAGATGGTGGTCTTGTCTATTATTCCAAGAAATAAAGTGAAAGCTAGTCCCAAAACAAACTAGAAAAACAAAATCTCAGCTCAGAAACTGAACCTGAGCTCATTAAATATTTTTAATATTTAAAGGATGACAGAGGACCTAATGGGGGTGGTTTTGTTTTGTGGAAAACTGAGAAATGTTATGCATGTGCGAACTATTGTATTTACTGGGGACCATCAAACATGAATTCCCCAATAAAGGAAAAAAAGAAAAGAAACAGTTTCAGCAAAGGAGAATCTACTTTTTCAGCTATGTTCAGTGGTCCTGTTTGGAACACATCACAGTCATTAAATATTGTAAAGTAATTCCACTCACGCAGTCATCTAGGGGAAAAGTATCTGGTTACGCATTACTTGTTCCAATATAAATTGGTGTCTTGAAAAATAATTTCTAGGGCCAGGTGGTGGCGCACCTGGTTGAGCGCACACATTGCAGTGCACGAGGACCCAGGTTCCAGCCCCTGGTCCCCACCTGCAGGGGGAAAGCTTCACGAGTGGTGAGGCAGGGCTGCAGGTGTCTCTGTCTCTCTCCCTTTCTACCTATCCCCCTCAATTATTCTCTGTCTGTATCCAATAAAAAATAAATGAAATACAAAGATTTTAAGAAATTTTAAAAATTTAAAAAGAAAAATAATTTATAGAATACACCAAAGTTCAATATCATGATCCTTCAAAGAAAAATAAAACACATTTTCTTATGAAAAGTAGATAGTAAAAAAATAATAAATAAATAAATAAATAAATAAATATTTTTGGCCACTGAGCTTCTTGACTGTCCAAATGAGCTATTATTTTTAATTAGCATTTCATTTTCTGTCATATCCCTTTTTGTTGTTTGTTTTTGCCTCCAGGGTTACCTACTGCTGGGGCTCCTCAGGGCCGGCACTATGGGTCCACTGCTCCTGGTGGCCATTTTTTAAATATGTTTTCTTGTCTTTTGTTGTTGTTGTTGGATAGGATAGAGAGAAATGAGAGGGAAGGGGCAGATAGAAAGGGAGAAAGACACCTGCTTCACCGCTTAGGAAGCGACCCCCCCCCCAGCACTTGGGGAGCCAGGGGCTCGAACCAGGATCCTTCTGCTTTGTACTATGCACGCCTAACCCTGTGAGCCACCAGCTGGCCCCTCCAATATGCTTTTTTAAAGAGAGCACAGTTACCTAGATTAGCCTCTTCATTATTTCATTTCTTATAGCCCCAGTTCTACAGTCTCTGTTGTGGTGGCTGTGCTAATCTCTTTGGGATCGTTGGCACTAGCTGATATAGTTCCTTGTTCCTACCTCTGCCTTCCCGTTAGCTCACCTGCAGGTCTGAGAAAGAGACACTGAGCGGATTGGTCATATTTTTTCCTGTCCATTTTCCCTCATTCTGTCTCCATTTCTATCTGTAACGCGTTTTCCTGGTAAACTGCATATATATTTTTTTTCTTTCTGCAACCATAGGGTAATCTGTGCAGTTCTCACCCTGTCTTAGACTCTGTATTTTACCCGAGAGGATTTAGCCTTTATACCAGATCCACGGCGTCCATCATGATAGTGAGCTCACCGTGACATTGTAATAGATAAGGTCTCAATGTTTATCCTGAATGTAATGCAACTTAGCTATTTAGATCACCAGCTCTTGTACAGATGGAGAAAGAGATTGTGAAGAGTTCAGAAAACAGGTGGGCCGGGTGGTGGCGCACCTGGTTGAGCGACATGTTACAGTGCAAAAGGACCCAGGTTCAAGCCCCTGGCCCCCACCTGCAGGGGGAAAGCTTTGCGAGTGGTGAAGCAGGGCTGCAGGTGTCTCTCTGTCTCTCTCCTTCCCTCTCAATTTCTGGCTGTTTCTATTGAATAAATAAAGATAAAATTTTCTTAAAAAAGCAAACAGGTGGGACAGTTAGTGTAAGGAGTCCTATTTGATGGGCCTAAATTATGTTACACAAACAAATTTAAGTCACCCTTATCTGTTAGGCAACTGATTTAAGGTGTGACATATTCTGTTTGAGGATGAGGTGCAGTACCAGGTGAGAACTGCAACCACCTGAGGTCATAGAATGTGGGACTTGCGAGATTGAAAGCTAGGTCTGCTGTGAGTATCATTCATAATGGTGCCTTAATATTGCCCCACACTTGTTAGGCACTTAGAAGCCAGAGGCTGTTTAACATTCCTTCAGATTTATTAATTCCTTTAATTCCCACAACACTCCCATGAATATGGTTCTCCTCTCTTCACTTGGTGTATGAAACACTGAAGACTAGAAATAGTTAAGGGAACAGGGCAGTAACACACCCTGTTGAACACACACATTATCATGTACAAGGACCTAACCCCTCTCTCCCCCTCTCTCTCTCTCCCTCTCTCTCTCTCTCTCTCTCTCTCTCTCTCGCTCTCTCTCGCTCTCCCTCTCGCTCTCTCTCTCCCTCCCTCCCTCCTTCCCCTCTTTCTCTGTGTCCCCTAATTCCCTTTTCATCTTCTCTGTCCTATCAAATATAAGGAAAAATGGCCACCAGAAATAATGGACTCAACGTGCAGACACTGAGCCTCAGCAATAACCCTGGTGGCAGTGGGGAAAAAAAAAAAAGAATTTTCTTCAATTTCGACAATGGGAGTGCACTGAAGCAGTCTTCATCATTATCTATATTGCATCGAAGTGTTCTGATTCAACAAAAGGGTGCTCTTTAAAATGCAAAAGGAAGTGCTTAAACCCATACTCTATTACTAATACTAACATGAGCATCTGTTACATGAGTGTGTGTGTGTGTGTGTGTGTGTGTGTGTGTGTGTGTGTGTGTGTGTGTATTCAGGCCCTGCTTTGGATAAAATAACCTTTCTCATGAACCTACTAATGTGAATAAACTGTAAAATATAAAGACGATGATTAAATCCAGCAGCAACAAAAACTAGAGGTGGGGTGAAGGAAAGATAGTAGTCTTGAGTATTCATAAAAGTCATAATTAATTTAAAAATAAAAATTATTCTAAACGCCAGCCTTCCACTAGTCTTAAAATTGCACTGTAAAAAATAATAATAGAGCTGGCCTGCCATTTCACAGCCAGAAATACAGAAACCTTATTGTGTCAAAGGCAATATGCATAACTAGATTCACAATTTGGTTTTCTTAGGGAGAAATAATTTAGTTATCATTAAACTCTTTCAGGAGCTGGTTTTAATAATGTTCTTTGGTTATCAGGGGATGTCACTCTTCCTTCAGGCAAAAAAGAGCAAATGCTCAGCTAAAGCCTTTACTATATGTGATAATGAAGTTGGTCCATTTCTGTGAAGAATTAAAACAATTCTCTATCACTTAAGATGTTCAGAGGTGTGAATGCTAGTGGTGCCTCAAACTGTAGGAAATAGCTCAATTCACTGCTTTCGGTCTCAAAACAATGAGTGGCCTAGATATTGAAGTGAGTGTGTACTTGCCATGTTTATGGTGACCTAGTTCCTTTTAATATTTGATTTTATTTTAGAGAGTGATAGAAATTGAGGTGGGGGACATAGTCGGGGGAGACACACACCTGCAGCAGTGTTATATGGGTGACTGAACCTGGGCCCTTGCTCACAGTCATATGTGCATTCTACCACTCCCCAACCCCAATGAAAAGAATAAGAATTTAAAGAAAGAAACCTTTAAGGGCCGGTGGAATCTTGCCGTTTGTTCATTTCATTTTATCATATACACCAAAAGCTGCCTTGGTTTCCCTTCATACTCATAGTTCTCCTTTTTTAAATTTTTTTTTCTTTATTATTGGGTAGGACAGAGAGAAATTGAGAGGGATGCAGGACATAGGAGGGGAGAGAGAGAGGCAGGGAGCGAGGGAGAAAGAGAGCCAGGGTATAGCTCAATACTATCCTGTATTCCTCGTGCTTTCTTTAAATTCTAGAAAGAAGACAGAGCAGACAGCATAATGGTCATGCAAAAGACGTTGATGTCTGAGACTCTCAGGTCAATGGTTCGATGCCCAACACCAACATATGCCAGAGCTAAACAGTGCTCTAAACTCTCTTTCTATCTCTCTCTCATAAAATCAATCAAGTATTTATAACCTAGAAAAGAAATACACTGACTTTAAGTATACAATAAACCATAAAATATATTTTATCATATTTTGGAGATAAACATAATAAAAAACAGTTTCTATTAGTGACTGGGAGGGTGGCACTCTCATCAGATAAATATTTAGTGAAGTATTAGTTTTGTTTTGTTTTCATTTTCCTAGGTCCACAAAGAAACTATTAAAACAAATGTATTAGGTTTGTAGGGATGTACAAGGAACATTATACTAGGTTTTCCCTTTACTGGGGCATTAACGGTCTGCAGTCAGCAGTCGAATACAGTAGCTGGCGCAGGTCTGATGTTCCTCGGCTTTCCACAGAAGACTCTAGTTCCACACCTAGCTCCTCCCCCGCCATCCGCAAGATCGCATTCTTAAACCTGGTTTAAACTCTCAGTAAGTCAGAGTGCTGTTTCTGCCCAATGTGGACTCCTGTCAGTGACGTGTATATATGGAGAGACATCATAGATGCATTTGAACAGGGCTTCTAAATTAACAAGGCTTATAAATGAACAGTGCTTGTGGTTTAGCAAGGTGACTGAAAAGATGCAATCTCTTCGTAAACCTAAATGGCAAACACATCCTTCTACAATAGCTGTGCCCACATGACGCTGCCAGTAGCAGATTAAGACGTTTCTGTTAATCTGCTCAGCCGTTTGATGTGCGTGAAGCATTCAGATGTTGAAGACACCTACTCTGCAGTGTGCATGGATTTCCTTAGAGGCTTTACACTTGCATAGATTACTCCTATCTTCAAAGACCAGTTACAGAAGCCACAATGTACTTTCCCCCCCTTCTTTCAACTCACTCATGATTCAAGAAGAACTCAGCTGCCTATCCTCAGGACTCTACACTGTGCTGAGAAACTTAGGTGCTGAAAAAGGATGTCTTTCTAATGACTCAGTTACCCCACGGTGACCAGGAGAAAGTCCAGCAATTACAGCTTGCCTGCTATCAACGCTGTTGTAAAACTGCTCCGGCAAAGTAAACAACACAAGAGTTGGCAGTGACACAGTGGATCAAGCCCACGTCCCGGTTCTAGCCCCGGCTCCCCATCTGCAGGGGGGTCGCTACACAGGTGGTGAAGCAGGTCTGCAGATGGACAAGTTTGGGCCAGCACTGATATTGATGGTTGTTCCTTTATAGGTCCACATTCATGTGTAGACTCCTAGCTCGGCACCCAGGACTCTATACATCTGAAATGTCACCATCAGGTTGCTTCAGAAAGTACAGTTAGGGTCTGGGCAGGGTGGTTAAGTGCACATAACACTAAGCACAAGGACCCAAAGACCTGCACAAGTATTCACGTCTGAACTCAGCTTCTTCCCACCCACAGGGAGGACAGTTCATAAGCAGTGAAGCAGGGCTTCAGGTGTCTTTCTCTCTCCCTCTCTCCCCCTCCTCGCTCAGTTTCTCTCTGTCCTATCAAATGAGGAGGAGGAGGAGGAGAGGGAGGCGGAGAAGGAGACGGAGAAGGAGGAGAAGGAGAAGAAGAAGAAGGAGAACAACAAGAAGAAAGAAGTCGGCTGTCAGGAGCGGTAGACTCATAATGCCAACACCAGGCCCCAGCAACAACCCTGGACGAGAAGGGGCATATCCCACCTGCATATAGTGGACTGAGAACAGCCCCCAATGTTTCAGGTGATATGAGGGAAACAGAAACAACACAGAGAGAAAAGTCTCCAGTGCTCCCCACTCCGCCTCCAGAACTCTCTTGGTGCTGCCCAGGGCGCTCCCATGTGGTGCTGGATGCGAACACAGGTTTCTGGACCTGACACGGCCTGAGTTCTATTGGGTGAGCTTATCTTTTGGTCTCCAAATACATTATTTTTTTTTTCTTTACCACCAGAATATGTGTGCGTGTGTGTGTGCATGTGTGTCATCTGTGTGTGTGTCCGTGTGTGTGTGTGTGTGTGTGTGTGTGTTTGTGTGTGCGCACAGGCGAGCGCCAAAGGAGCATAAAATAGTGATATTGACGAGCTGAGAAAGTTAAGAACTTGGCTGGATGTGGTCATATATGGGAGACACACTGATGAGTCCTCTTGTTTTCTGTGGTCAGAATGTTCAACAAGGTAGCCAGGACCTTGGGAGAACTCCTGCCATTTCCAGTGGAGGGGATGGGACACAGAACTCTGGTGGTGGGAACTCTATGGAGTCATAGCCCCATTATCTCACAATTTTATAAATCAATATTAAATCAGTAATTAAAAAGAAAAGAATATCCTATGAGTGTAGCACTAGTCATCAGAAAGTTCCTTCTGGCCAGGGCATCTCAAAATTATCTTTAATTATTCAGCAGGGTTCTGCAAATAAGACATCATACAAAGAACATCTATGTTCCTCGCGGATACGCACTTCATTCTACATCTGTTTCATGCTGTTATTTGGTTGAGTGGAACTGCTGGTCACTCTTTTAAATCCCTCTTTATCTCTAGAATCCCAGAATCCCACTTCTGGCTGCCTCCCGGACATGTGCAGAGAATGCTACCTTCCTCTTCATACTTGCTGGACACAGGGGGCTCATTAAATAACAGGCTCTACTGACCCTGACCCCCATCCTTCCTTGTAGAATAGGTCACTTTCCAGCCCACTGAGTTTTGCTCCTCAGCTGATCCCTAAGACCCATCATGGAGTCTTTTCTGACCTTTCATAGTCAACTGACAGAACCATTGTTTTTCTTGCTGATGTCCTGGGCCCTCGTAATCTCTCCTTGAAATACACCAATGCCGAGGGGAGATAGCATAATGGTTATGCAAACATACTCTTCTCATGACTGAGGCTCCAAAGTCCCAGGCTCAATCCCCCATACCGCCATAAACCAGAGTTTAGCAATGCTCTGGTAAAAAAAAAAAAAAGAAAAGAAAAAGAAAAAAGAGAAGAAAGAAAGGAATCTACCAATGCCCTCCCGACAGACTCCTGTATGGCCGCCCAGCCGGTAGCCCCATTCCCCAGGCACCAGCGTCACCTTCCAAAACAATGTCTGGTAATGCCAAGGGTCTCCCAGAGTGGCCTCCATTTCTAACCAGGAGTTCATGGCACTCTGGATCCTGACATTTCTGCAGACTCTTGCTCTAAGTCTGTGCGGACATTCCTGGGGGGTCTTTGCATCTCCCAGACGGTGTCCGTCTGTCTTCCTCTGCCCCACCCTCTCAGAAGTGCTTGTGTCTCAAGGCTCAGATTCAGACTGCTCCATGAAATGTAGTGATGGGTCAGCTATCAAGCTTAGACCAAACTTTGCTTTTAGTTGTATAATAAAACTTACTTCTGCTTTCCACCATACATCAGTATTTCTCTATCTCCCAAGATCACAAATTCCTCAAGGCAAAAACTCATGTCTTCTTCCCTGAAGACTAAGATTAAATGCTACTTCACCCATACTGACTAATATTTTTTTTTCTTTATCTTAGCTCCAAAGTGCTATAACTCCATACCACACAGTTTAATACTATTTCAAAAAGTAGTTCTTGCTCTAGATCTTATCATCCAAATTAGATTGTAAACCTATCAAGACCAGAGTGCATATGATTGATTGAGCGCATGTCTCCTTCAATATGTTACATCTGAATACTTCGTAGATGATTCAGTTGACAGATCTTAGCCAAATAAACATGTGAGTCCTCAAAGAGTTTTCTTCATGCACTGATACAAATCATTCATCTCCTAGGAGAGTTAGATCAGTATAGATGAGACCTTCACTCCTTATGTGGAGATTAGACCCTGTGTTCCTCTAAATCACAGAACTTAGTTCCATGCAAAATCTAACAAAACAAAAGCAGAAATTCCGACTCATCTACATGCCTTCTGAAGACACTATGGAATCCAGGCATTATTTAATGGAATTTGGTGTTATGACTCCCTCTCACGCATGAAGAAATATATCAGGTATCATTTCTGCCGTTGTCTGTGCTATCCATACAGAGAGAGAGAGAGAATATATACTGCAAATACATACACACACACACATATATATCCAATCATGTAAGTACAAAGTTGTTTTCCAGTCATTATTAGAATATGGAACTAGTGGCCTGGGCCTTGAGCGCTAAACTTGCACAAGTGGAATCCTAGGTGTCATCCCCAGCACCACATAGGCCAGAGTACTTCTCTAGACCCCTTCTCTTTCTTTTGGTCTCTAGCTCATAAAATAAATATTTTTTAAAAAGCCACACTAATATTTATGTAAAACACCAGTTCAGAAGCATCTCTCTTATTTTAAGAGGCTTGTAAACCTTCATTAGGCAAGATGTGTTCTTAAAGAGAGGGAATCCTAGTGCTTTATTACAGTCATTATGCGCTGTTTCACTTTGTCTATTTCTGACCAAGTCATTGTAAGAGGCTGAGTAACCACTGAGATGACTCCATTTGGTTTATATGTACATTCCTGTCAGTGTTAGAACAAGAGATCACATCTACTTGGCTTTTCTAAAGTCTTATTCCTCAACATTTCAACCAGTAAGTAGCAATAACACAGGATGTTGCGAAAGCATTCTACCTAAGATCACTGTAGTCTAACCTCTCCATCTTTTTTCCTCTCCCTCTTTACCCTCCTTCTTTTTACACACATCACAATAAGCATTTGCATACTATCTGACAGGATTTACTGGCAGAGTCTTTCTTCATATCAATCAATCTCTGATATTATATAATTATGTTTTAGTTTGTGACTGAAGACTTATATTTGGTGGTTCCAATTTTTTAGATGACAGAAAACTAAAAAATATATGGTGGATTCTTCCTTATAATTCAATTAGATTATTATTTATAGATGTAATGCCATGTAATGTTCTCAGAATTAACAGTGGTGGGAATAAGGAAATTTGGAAAGTAGATATGTCCATGTTCATGGTAATTACTAAGAAAGATAGGAAAAAATACACACACACACACTTCAAAAGCCAGAATTTTGCTTGGGAGGAGGGATTCCTAAATATATATATATATTTTTTAACTTATTTATTTATTCCCTTTTGTTGCCCTTGATGTTTTATTGTTGCTATTATTGTTGTAGTTATTATAGTTGTCATCAGTGTTAGATAGAACAGAGAAATGGAGAGAGGAGGGGAAGACAGAGAGGGGGAGAGACAGACAGACACCTGCAGACCTGCTTCACCGCCTGTGAAGTGACTCCCCTGCAGGTGGGGAGCCGGGGGCTCAAACTGGGATCCTTACTTGCTGTGGTACCGCCCGACTCCCAATTTAGTTTTATTTTAATGTTGGATGCTTAAATCCAAGGATGTATGTACTAACTTATCTCTATTTTTATGTAGTACCAGGAGTAAAGAGCACCTTGTCCATGCATGATAGCACTGCACTAGCTCCCAGGCAGATTTCTTTTCTCCTCCACTTGCAAGAGGAAATCTTCACAAGCAGTGAAGTCCTGCTATAGGTGCCCTCTCCCTCTCCCTCTCCCTCTCCCTCTCCCTCTCCCTCTCCCTCTCCCTCTCCCTCTCCCTCTCCCCCCCGTCTCTCTCTCTCTATCTCCCCCTTCCCTCTCAATTTTTCTTGGTCTACATCCAATAACTAAATCGATAATGAGGCCCATTTATTATCTCAGAGAGGGAAAACAACAGGGCCTCACTCACGGCTTCGCCCTTGGTAAACCACACGCTCTACCAGACGATCTACTTCTTAAACCTGCTGCATAGTCGTTAGGAGATAGTTTCTGTCTTCCCTCCTCATGCTCATGCTCATGCCATGTGGTGATATTTACTGGACAGTGTGGCTTATGTCGTAAACTCCATTCTGCCTCAATAGACAGGCTGGAAATTGGAGTGCATGAGACCATGTTCTTCCACCTCTGTAATGGAATGCCTACATGAGCAGGGAATTACATGACCATCGTAGATGATGATCAACTCTCTGCACATTGAACAAGGATTAATGGTGAATGTCAGAAAAAAAAAATCAGTGAATTTCCACCTGTGATAAAGAACCGTAAACCTATGCGGCAATACGTTCCTGTCAGCCTCCATTGCTTTAGATGACAGTTTGCTTTGGTCACCTACTGGTGACGTTAGAGCAGTTTTGTGGCACTAGACTTCATTTCTTTTAAAAGAGAACAGAAAATAAAAGCAGTCAAGCATTGCTAGACCATTGTCTTTGCCCTTCCATGCTCTCACAAGTTTTCTAGTCTAGGAGAAAGGACTTTATGAAGCATCATGCTTGGGCTTCATTTGATTCCATATGGTATTGATAAGGTGAAGAGCAATGAGATGCTAATGTGTCATTACAGTGAGGCCTGGGAATGAATTACTTTCTTCAGAGAGACTAGCTCATCTGTGGGGCGTAACATTCCACAATGATAATGAAGTTGGCACCAGCTGGCTTGTCCTTTGTGCTTTGCTCCGATTCTCAAGCCTTCTCTGAGCTCAGAAACTGGTATAATGGCCTATAAATGTCTCTAATGTTACTTCTTTAAAAAATAATATCACTGAGTAAAGGACTTAAGTAAAATTATAACTGACTCTTAGCACAAGAATAAACCTGCGTCTACCCTTATGGACATTATGAGGTCAGTCTCACTGGCCACGGTTTTTAATGTCTGCTCTGTACCTGCTGTAAGGCTCCTGTGACATGTCAAGTAATAGGAACCCTCACACAGGTACAAAACCTAAATATTTCACCACATGAAATTTTAAGTTTAATAGCTTTTTTTTTCTTTGTGTCAAAGTCTAGGGAGAAAAAAATGACAAATGCCTCACAGTGAAATTACTAAGCACAATATATGTTTGAAGACGACCTTTGTCGTGGGTCTGATGCGTGTCTGAGCATGCATGGCTGACCCCCGGAAGCTTGTCTATCAGAGTCCCCTTGGTGTGCCAGCCTTGTGGCCAGAGCACGCGGGGAATTCCAGCCTTCCTGTCAGCCTCGCCGCATCACCCCACCCTCCTCCTCTGGTGGGCTCTGCCTTCATTAACTTCTATTTCCCTGATCCTGCACCACCATCCACACCTTCTCACTGCCTTGCTCTCGTTTCCCTTATAAGGTTTTGGTCTCATTGACCAGCTGGCTACTCCCCCTGCACAGCTGCCCCTTTATAAACTTGTAACTGCGCCAATAAAAGGTCCCGCCAATAAAACCACCCTGAGGGGGTTTGTTGTCTGCCACCACAGTACATTGAGAGAACCCTCAGTGAGCTCACTGGCCTCTGCTGGCCCAAGATTCCCTGCTCTCCGTCTCCTGGTGGCCAAGAAGCCAGACAGAGAAGTGGGAGCCGGCCTGACTCATTCCCCCGAGGAACCTGACACTCTGTCCCCAAAAGCATGATTCTTGAAATGAAGTTATTTACTTATTTATGTATTTATGTACTTAGTTATGTATTTATTTATTTATGAGGAGATAATTTGAAAAAAAATACTCTGGTTCTAACTACTTCTCTGGCTTTAATGAGTAGAAGAATATGCTATGTTAGAGATAAGTGATGTTGAATGAAGTCAGAATGACGTGGGTTGCAGAGTGTCTGAAGTGACATAGTGTGAGTCTGTTTCGATGTTCTTAGAGTACATGAAATAGTCCAGCTATCCTAAGGTAGATCGAAGTCAGACTTACACGAGTGACGAGAAAAACTAACAAGTCTCAGAACAGGCATTGCCCAGAAAATAAATTATTTACATAATTATTAATTTAAGTTTAAAATTGAATACAAAATATAACCAAAGGGGAAAACCAAGATGGAGAAATTCAAGTTAGTTATTTCTAGAGCTCAAAAAATAAACAAACAACAACAAACTTAAATCCAAGGAAAGGATAAGGCACTGAAAGATAAAGAACTAAAGGAGAAATTGTGAAATATGAAATCTAAAAGTAAAGTTGGCTCTGCAGACCTGATGTTTCAATGATGCTCTAAGAAGCCATGTTCATTTTGCCTGCCGCCCTTAATATGTCAACTTTGACCTAGACTGTCTTTTACACAGTAGATATTTGTGGCAGTTCTACATGACATATCTGAAAATGACAACGTCCTATGATCTTTTTGGTCATGAGTTTATTCTTAAGCCAACAGGAGAAAGAAGTATAATGATCAAATTGTAGAGAAGTAGAATATGTTTTGGAGTCATCAAATACCAGATGACTCTACCAGTGGAAGATGGTGAGAACTCATAGCTCACTCTAAATTTACAAGGTCATAATTAGTTTGCTGCAATATCTTCTTCAGTGTGGGGTTGGAAGAGATCTTTAGTAGGTTTGATGATTCCCCTGGGCACCAGTAGCAAGGTATCACAAACTGGGTGATTTAGACGCCACAGAGCTTTATCTTGCCTTTCTGGAGACGGGAAGTTTAAAATCCAGCTATCAGCAGAGCAACGCTCCTAAGCCTGTAGGGAAATTCTTCTTTCTAATCTCTGCTGTTTTACTAGAAATTTGAAAAATTTTGTGCCCTGGCCTATTTGCACTGCATTAATAGTTAAAGGCTGTTAAAGACTGGTGGTTTATCTGCGACAGAATTTTATTTCTCACAGTCCTGGGATATCCAATGTCAAGCCACTCAACAGATTCAGAGGTCCAACATAAACCCACTTCTTGAATATATTTTCCCCATGATCCACATGGCCTAAGAGGGAGAGGGTCTCTCGTAAGGGAACTAACCTCACTAACCAGTGTTTTGTACTAGAAACCTATTTACCTCTCCAAGTTCCCACCTCCACACGACTGCATAGGAGATATTAGTATGTTTAACATATTTATGTTGGGGACTCAAACATTCAGTCCATTATGCTAGATTTGCAGCTGACTGATTCTAGTCTTAGACTTCCTCACCACAGAGCACATTTCTTGTGTATTTCTTCCTTCATGGGACTTTCTCCTTTAAGAATACAGTCATTTTGGTGATGGTCCTGCCCTACCCCAGCATCTGTAACCATCAAATTCATTCATATTCTGAGGTGCTAGATTTTAACATCATTTATAGGTTGGCAATAATTCAACTCTTGACAGTAGGCTTTTCCAGACCTTTTCAATAAAGCCCATTCTGGATCCAAACCCATGGTATTCCCAAGTCATTCCCACTAGATGTGCCAGGGCGTTACTCCCCAAACTAGCTGGGTAAAGCGAAGACCGAAGGCCTTTATTTTATCTTCATATCCTTGGACCTCAGCAACCAAAAATAGAATGAATCAGGATCTCAAATTCACTGCAGACACGTGGAAATCTGATTTTAATTTTTTTTAATTATCCTTACTTATTGGATAGAGACAGCCAGAAATTGAGAGGGAAGGAGGAGACAGAGACGGAGAGAGAGACAGAGAGACACAGCAACACTGCTTCACATGTCTCAAAGCTTTCTGCCTGTAGGTGGGGACTGGGGACTTGAACGCGGGTCCTTGTGCACTGTAACATGTGCACGCAGCCAGGTGTGCCACCACCCTGCTCCTTAAATCTGCTTTTTGACAAGTACTCTATTTGATCTCATAAAGAAACAAGGGTGGGAAATACACAGAGTTAGAGAATCTAGCACTCATTGACCCGCCATTTTTATTCCCAGTTGTGTCAAAGTTTTGTATCTGTCACCCACTGAACCATCACTTCAGTCCTGAGAGACTTGTATTGTCCATTTCAGCACATACCTGGAGAAACTGAAGTTAAAAGAATTGGGACGGGGCCCGGCAGCAGCACAGTGGGTCAAGCGCACATGGCGTGAAGCACAAGGACGCCTGCAAGGGTCCCCAGCTCCTCACCTGCAGGGGGGTCACTTCACAGGTGGTGAAGCAGGTCTGCAGGTGTCTGTCTTTCTCTCCTGCTCTCTATCTTCCCCTCCTCTCTCGATTTTTCTCTGTCCTATCCAACAGGGCAACAAAGGCAACAAAATGGGGAAAAAATGGCCCTCGAAAGCAGTGGATTTGTAGTGCAGGCACCAAGCCCCAGTGATAACCCTGGAGGCAAAAAAAAAAAAAAAAAAAGAATGGAGACGAGCTAAGATTTCAAAATATATGCTCTCCCCCCCAACACACACACACACATACACTTTTGGGAAATTAAGGAATCTGGACTTATCCCATCCACAGCAGTTCACTTCTCATCTTATTCTCACATTACAGCTTATTTCCTTCTATTCTTGCCCTTGCAAAGAACAAAAATCACCTATCTCACCACTGCCCTAGTTTTAATTTTGACTGTATTTAAAAAATCCTCTCCTCTGCCCCCTTATTCCTTCTCTTTAGAGTCATATGCTTTGCTTTGTTTCACCTTTTTAAGAACCTCTAAAATCACTCTGTTCCTTTAGAGAAGACCAACACTCATTTGTAGGTGATTCTGTTACTGTACCTTTAGCGGGGTCCAGACGAAAGCTACCTACCTCTGTTTCCCTTCTGTCATATCTTCAGGTACCAAGTAGGTCCTTTGACTCTCAACAAGTTGATGCCAGGGATGAAGAAAGAATTCAACACTTTCTCAGAGTTGAGTTCAAGTCAGCAAAAGCTCCATGTAGAACTGCCTGAAGAGAGGACAGGAGTTGTAGTAAGAAATGTTACTAGGTTTTAAGGTATCAATTCAGTGAGGGTCTCCTGAAATGCTTTAACCCAAAAGGAGACAAGATAAAGTCTCTCTTCTCTAAATGATTATTATGGCCAAGAAGGAACTCAGTTGGGTAAACACACACTTTTCTTGTTTGAATTGAGCTGTTGGAAGTGGGCTTGAAAGTTCTCGTCCAGCCCGTGTCAGCATCCCGCCTGCTAGAAACTGTGAGAAGTGAGTCATCTCTGGTGTCGTGTTGAGAGATTGTCAGGGGGCTGTTCTGAGCACAGTGGATGGGTGTGGAAACACCTGGGCCCACAGGGCTGGGGTACAGGGCTCCTTGGCTGTGCATAAGAGCTGAAGGTGAAGAAACAATATATGTTCTCTGCCTGGCGTCATGTTGTATAGACTGAGAGAGACTGGCGAGGGGAAGATGCACGTTCACGTCCACTTCCTGAACGCGTGGGTGTGGCCATGTGAGCGACTCCAAGAGGCAGTTGGAATGTGGACTTATAACTTGTCTTGGGTTAAATAAATGAGATCTTTTTGACTTCTGGGTAGGGAATCCAGTTATAGGAAGGTGACCAGGAAGAGAGATGAAAAAGAAGGACTTGTTCAGATAGAATTTGTGAAACCCACTCAAGTCAGTGCTAAAAATCTGCCACTTGCTGGGAGCACTTACTCCGTTTGAGTTTAGAATTCTGACAAATTATCTTTGCATCCTAATATACTCTGGCATAGCAGCTTGCAAATTCACCTGTCTACTAAGTGAAGATCACAGAATGTGCCCTGGGGATGGAGCCTAGTGGTCCTGATTCTTCTATTTAGTTAAAGCAGCCATTCGAACCCACTCTCCCACCCCCACCCCCTCTGTAGGGAGAGGTTCTAGTATTTCATGTCATTGTGTCTTATTGATTGAGTCATTCATCTTTCATTCTGCAAAGTCAGGGTCCATCAGTACTTTCTGGAACCACAAGGACTCTTCCTCACTAGCTATCATTAACGTTGTCGTTGATATTACTTGTTATTTCAAGTAATGTCAGAGTAACCAGGAAAAATGTTAGTTGGAACACCAGGTCTCTTGCTTCTGTGGGAATAAAAAACAGTGAGGAGACTCTCCAGCCTTATCATGAGATTACTGTAATTCCCCTTGAATGGAAACTTAATTACTTTTCTAATAAAATTTTATTCAGTGCCCAAGTCTGTCATTCTTACATGTCTAACAAAGCTATATTTGTCCACAGTACAAGCTACATACTTTTTTTTTTTTGGGGGGGGGGGTCTGGCCTTTAATGGCTGAAAAAAAATTTGTGTGTCTGTCTGAGCTAGACCTATCTTGTTAGAATTTTTTTTTTATTAAAAGCAAAACTAATACAAGACTTATGTTCCAGAAATGCCTCTTTCCCCACAACTCCTAGTAGTTGTTGTTGTTGTTATTTTAAAAGAAACCTCTTCTGACTCCTCCCAGACTTCCAGCAACCTCTCTTTGGTGCTAGAGAGAAAACTAGAGTTGAATTTTACAAGTGAGACTGGTGTTTTACATGTCAGGCACACTTCTAAATGAGCAAGAATGCAGCCTTTGAAATTGGGTCCTTGTTCAAGGACCTGGAAGAACTTGCTACTTGAACGAACCCTATTCAAAACCAAATAACCATGATCATATCTTCTGTGCAAATCCTGGTTTCCACATGTAAGCTTTACTTAAAGCAGTGCCTCTATAGTTATCTTAACATAATGGTCATTACCCAATCTGATAATTGAAAATTAGGCCATCTTCATTTACTGTCTGAGTTCAGAGCCTGGAAATCTCTGATCTCTATTTTTATTTAGTGATTTTCTTGTAGTCGCTACAATGCTTCCTGTAAAAATGACCATATCTCCGTTTCAGTCTGAAGACAGGGCAGGCAGAACATAGTAGGGGTGAAGTATCCAGACCCAACCCAAGTGAACTGTGGGTTACTTTTTGGAAAATTTCAGTGAATCAGGATTTCTTCGAGAAATGTGGAGTCCTTTGATTTGGGGCATTTAATTCTCAGATATGTTTTTCTTCTCCCTCTCTTGCTCTTCATACCAACAAATACAAGCGAACTAGGTCATCCTGCCTTTGAGTCATTCATGAAAAAAGTTTTTTTCTTTTCTTTTCTGACTCTGAAAAGAATGATTATTTTGCTTTGGAAGAGAATTGCTTCCTCTGGGGCCAGATGAAACTCTGAATGAAATAAATATCAATCAGAATTGAATGTGAAGATGGAATTTAACTTGCCCTTATACCATTAAATACATATTTGAATAATGGGCTTTTTAATAGATCTTTTTTATTTGTTACAGCAGTACTGATTTGAATGAGAGAGCCACGTCTTAAATCTTCTGCCTAAAATCATATGCTGTTTTCTGGCCTGTGCCAAAGCAGGAAATACTAATAGAAATGGTCATTTAATAAAAAAAAAAAGGGGGGGTGAGAATGAGTGATAACACGTCCAGTTAAGTGCACATAGTACAACATGCAGGGACCCAGGTTTGAGCCCTCACTCCCCACCTGCAGGACGGACGCTTCACAAGCAGTGAAGCAGGTGTCTGTAGGTATCTCTCTCTCCCTTTCTACCTCCCCCTCCTCTCTCAGTTTCTCTCTGTCCTATACAATAAAATGGAAAAAATGGCCGCCAGAAACAACGGATTCATAGTGCTGGCACCAAGTCCCAGCAATCACCCTGGAGGCAAAAGAAGAAGGAAAAAAAAGCATCTATGGTCAGGATGTTCCGCGTCATGGAAGATTTTACCCTGCAAGTCGAGACACCATCCCTCCTTCTGACCCAGCCCACAGGTCAGCTCACAGGGGGCCAGCAAATAAGCTGGATACAGAAAGCAACTTCCTGACTGAGAGCCAGTGAGGGACAGAAAAGAAAAACAGCAGAGGCCAGTGGCGCTGCACCAGGCTACGCACTCACATTACTGTGCGCAAGGACCTGGGTTTAAGTCCCCGGTCCCCACCTGCGAGGGCAAAGCTTCAGGAGTGGTGAAGCAGGGCTGCAGGTGTCGCTCTGCCTCTTTCCCTCTCTATCTCCCTTGCCCCTCTCAATTTCTCTGTCTCTATCCAGTAATGTATATGTATATGTATATGTATATGTATATGTATATGTATATGTATATGTATATGTATATGTATATGTATATGTATATGTATATGTATATGTATATGTATATGTATATGTATATGTATATGTATATGTATATGTATATGTATATGTATATGTATATGTATATGTATATGTATATGTATATGTATATATTTGCCTCCAGGGTTATTGCTAGGGCTCTGTGCCTGCTCTATGAATCCACTGCTCCTAGAGGATGTTTTGTTGCCCTTGTTGTTTATTGTTATTATTGTTGCTATTATTGTTGTTGTTGTCATTGCTGTCGTTGTTGGATAGAACAGAGAGAAATGGAGAGAGGAGGGGAGGACAGAGAGGGGGAGAGAAAGACAGACACCTGCAGACCTGCTTCACCGCCTGTGAAGCGACTCCCCTGCAGGTGGGGAGCCGGGGGCTCGAACCGGGATCCTTAGGCCAGTTCCTGCGCTCCGCATGCCATGTAACCTTAACCCACTGCGCTACTGCCTGGCCCCCAATAAAAATATTTTTAAAAAAGAAAGAGAAACCGTGTATGTTCCAGAAATCCTGCTTTTCTCAGTGGCCAATTCATGCCCCACACCCCTGTTGTATTTCTCCACTAAGAACACACGTGCAATGATTCCAGAAGCTAAGCCCAGGCAGAAGGACTTAACAGGTTACACTTCCCAGGGCCGGGGGGGGGGGGGGGGAGCAGTGAAGCAGGGCTGCAGGCCTCTACTTTCTTCTCCCCCTCTCTATCTCTCCCTCCCTCCCCTTTCAATTTCTCTATCTCTATCCAACAGTAAAAATAACTCAAGATTATTTTAAAAATAGAATAAAAGGGGGGGTTGGGCGGTGGCACACCAGATTAAACACACATAGTACTGAGCGTGAGGATCCCGGTTCAAGCCCCGGCTCCCCACCTGCAGGGGAGTCGCTTCACAGGCAGTGAAGCAGGTCTGCGGGTGTCTCTTTCTCTCCCCCCGTCTTCCGCCTCTCTCGATTTCTCTCTGTCCTATCCAACAACAGTAATAACGAGAGAGACAAAATGGAAAAAAGTGGCCTCCAGGAGCAGTGGGTTCTGTAGCGATGTCATTGAGCCCCAGTAGAAGCAAAAAAGAAAACAAACAAACAAACCAAGTTCACTTCCCAGCACTGTCAAGCGCAGTGCCCACCGAGGCCACTGGTGCTGCCGTCATGTGAGCAGAGTGACGGGGCCAAGGCCCCTCTGCCAGCAGGCTGATGGAGGCAGCTGTCTGTGAATCAGTTTTCCTCGGAGCTTTTTATTGCTGGCCAATCGGCAGCACGTTCAGGCAGAAGCCAAAACAAAAGCTGTCCTAGAACGGGACGCTCCTGAGCTGTGGTGTGTCCGGCCTTGTCTGTGGGGTGGATGTCAGAGCAGCACACAGGTGACATACACAAGACCTCTGGGTACTTTCCTCACCGGCTGGCTGCTGGCCCTTCTTGCTGAAAGGCCCCAGGCCGGGCAGCGGCCATGTGGGATCACTGCCAGATTTCCTGGTGTTGCCGCGAAGGACAGGCCACATCTGGCTGCTTTGCGGTGACGTTTTCTTACAGGCTGAATGAGCTCTGCTCCTCTTCCCTCGCACTTGAACTCAAGCCTCTGTGTGCTTTTGTGTCATCGATTTAAAGCCCTGCGAAGCGCCTGGTGTCATCGATCTAGTTCCAAAGCCAGGCGGCATAATGGCAGTAGGAAGGCGGCTAAGCTAGGTGTGAGCCCGTCTAGGATCCCGTCTAAGCTAGGAGTTCCTGCCCAAGCCCACCAGGCGCCTGTCCTGTGACCCTGGGCATCACCTTCTCACCACGGTGGCTTTATGCTGTTGCTAGCTCCCTTTATTTGGTATGTTGATTACTGACTAGATAGAAAGAAAGAAACTTAGAGAAGGAGAGAGAGAGAGAGAGAGAGAGAGAAGCAGGCCTGCTACACTGCTTCACTGACTGAAGCTTTCCCTCTGCAGGTGGGGACCAGGGGCTTGAACCTGGGTCCTTGTGCCCTGTAACATGTGTGCTCTATCAAGTGTGCTCCCTACCTTGCTCCTGTTACTACCTTTCAAAGCTAAAAGTTTTTGTTTATCAAGAAATACATTTCCACTACGTACACATTAAATACAAGGAAATTTCTGAATAAGTTACTTTTCCCCTAGGAATGTAATCTTTTATAGAAGAAAATAAGACTGGATTCCTGGGCTACAGTTCTCAGAGTTCCTTAATTTTGAGCCTTTGACGCTATTTCCAGATTCCTTTTGTTCCCCTTTATCCTCCCTTTACTTCTAGAAGGACAGGAAAACATTGCTGTGCATATAGACTCCATACGTCAGGTAAATGCTCTATTGCTCACAGAAAAACATCCAACTCTGTGTCAAAACCCAGAGAAAACCAGAGGAGCCGTGGCCAGCTCTGCACACTCAGTGTTAGAAAATACCTTCAAGTCACACAAACTCTGTCCAAAACATCATCCCTGTCTACAGCGGGTTAAGTGCACATGGCAAAACACCATCTCTCTAAAGACTCGCCTCTCTACCACGAAAAGACTGCCCAGAAGACCACTTAAAGTCTAAAAAAAAAAAAAAAATTCAGATTTCTCCTCGAGACAAAAGAAATCAGACATGATTCTCTTTAAATCTTTTCTTCTTTTTTATCTTCTTATTCTCCTAGACATTTGCAGCATTTCAAAAATCCACTCTTAGAGAAAAAGACACTGAGGAGTAGACAAAGTAGGTGTTAATGAGATTTTTAAAGGAGCAGTAAAAGCAGACACTTGGAGGTTTGGCATAAAGACCCTCTAATTTAGTGGCTCCCTGAGAGGGAGTTGCTAAGGAGGCCTGTGCAGTCTTTTAAGTCAGAACTCCCTGTCGTGATTGGGTGATGAACATAACTCTCATTTAACAAGAAGCCGTCAAGGCTTAAGAAAGACCCATGATCAGCATGCACCGAATAACACGTCTTCTTATTGTTCAGATAAGACCTCTCCACTATTAACATTACACACACTCTGCCTTTTACTATTGATGGGAATATTGCTTTTTTTTGAGTAGCAAAAAAAAAAAAAGTTTAGTAAAATGTAAACCTTATTTTCAAATTATGTTCCTAGAGGTGCTGAGACTTAAATAGAAAAACACCCCTCAGATACCACTGTAAAGTTTCTTATCCAGAGGACTTTGAAAGAACTGCCTTCTCGGGCCTGGCTTACTGGGGGAAGATCACATAGTAAAAAGCCAAGGACCTAAGCAAGGAACTGCACTCCCCACCTGGAAGGGGGCACCCTTCATGCAGCTGTCTCTCTCTCTCTCTCTCTCTCTCTCTCTCTCTCCACCTACTTTCTCAATATCTCTCTGTCCTTTCCAATAAAATGGAAAAGATGGCCTCCAGGAGCAGTGGATTTGTAGTGTTGGCACTGAGTCCCAGCAGTAACCCTGAAGGAAAAATTTAAAAAAAAAAAAATCTCTAGGTCTTATCAAGGAAAGTACTCCCCATGGAAATAATATTTTCACTTTTAATACCAAATTGTTTCATTGGCGGACAATCAAGAAAAAGCCTAGACACTGCATTTCCAGTGGAGTATTTAATTTGGTAAATATTTTAGGTTACAGCTTCCAGGTTAAAATTTGGTATTCCTGAAATTCAATTTTATCTGAAACTCAGTAGTAAAGTTACTACATGAGAAATGATTAATCTAGGGAAAGAATGTAGAGTCCTGATTAGAAAGAGAAAAAATGTGGAAGATTCACTTTATGGAATAAAGGAAATGTGGTTGTTCAGAAGCAGGAAACCAGGCCAAAATGCATTTGGGGGTTTGGTTAGAGTCTTGTGTGAATGGTCCCGACCTCTGACAGGAGAATGAATTTGGGGAGAGGGTGCTTGTTGTATGATTAGAAAACAGGCAACATGATTTCTGAAGTCAGTAGGCTAAGAATTGATTTTTGAAACATAGCTTTCAAAATAGGTATATATTCGGTAAGGATAGATATATTGAATCTATGATGCGCTACAATCATACCAATGCATGTGTGCTTCAGTCAGTGAATCAGGTACATTCACAGGAATTCTTGTCCAGTATTTAATCAGTCAAATGTAAATTGGAATTATACCCTACAATCAGCAAACAGGCAACATGCTTATCTGCAAGGAGAAGCAAGGTGTGTTGAAGATAGCTCGCTCACCTGGTCAAACACACATCCTGCCAGGTTCAAGGACCCATCCTCACTGAGGGTCCGCCTGCTGCTGTCAGAAGCACCAGGCATGGAGGAACAGTGCAGTGGTGTCTCTTGTTATCTCCCTCTCCCTCTCTGATATTAAAAGAAGGAGGGCAGTAGGGATAGCTCACTGGCTAGGGCACCTGCCTCCCCATAAGCGTGGCCCTGGCTTCAGCCCTGATAACATAGGGAAATGTCACAGTCCTGGGGAAAGCTTTGCTTCTGTGGTGACTTCTCCTCTGTATGTCTCTATTGAGAGACAGAGAAACAGCAAGAAAGTGTGTGTGTGTGTGTGAGAGAGAGAGAGACAGAGAGAGAGAGGGAGAGGGAGAGAGAGGGAGAGGGAGAGGGAGAGGGAGAGGGAGGGAGAGGGAGAGGAAAGAGAGAGGGAGAGGAAAGGGAGAGGGAGAGGGAGAAGGAGGGAGAGGAAGAGAAAGAAAGAGAGAGGGAGAGGGAGAAGGAGGGAGAGGGAGAGGGAGAAGGAGGGAGAGGGAGAGGGAGAGGAAAGAGAGAGGGAGAGGGAGAGGGAGAGAGAGAGGGAGAGGAAAGAGAGAGGGAGGGAGAGGGAGAGAGAGGGAGAGGGAGTCTAAAAAATCACTCCACCACGAGGAGGAGCTGTGTGTGAAGCCTAAAACAAAGATCAGTTTGCTTTAAAATGCAGAGGGAGGACTTTCTCAGAGGGAGCCTCTCCGAGTTCCTTTTTGCTGGCCCGTCTTCGCTGCCTCCCACTTTGAGTGTATTTGACCATTTGCTACTAGAAAGAGATTTTCCGAATGGCTGTTGGCTGAGGGCCTCTCCTGGCCGCCACGCCTTGTCTTTCCTCACAGTGACTAGGGACAGGCGTGGTGAGTGACAGCACAGAGACGCACGCGGCAAGACAACTAATGCCGACTGCAGCCGCCGTCGCTTCTGCGCCTCAGCTCCTAACGTGTAGGCTTGCCAAGCACCACCATCCACATGGATGGAGGCACGTTGAAACCGCTGGTCAGGGGCTGGGCGGCAGCGCAGTGGGTTAAGCGCACGTGGCGCAAAGCGCAAGGATCCCAGTCCGAGCCCCCGGCTCCCCACCTGCAGGGGAGTCCCTTCACAGGCGGTGAAGCAGGTCTGCAGGTGTCTGTCTGTCTCTCCTCCTCTCTCCATTTCTCTCTGTCCTATTCAACAACAGCATCAATGGCAACAATAATAACAACAACAATAAACATCAAGGGCAACAAAAGGGAAAAATAGCCTCCAGGAGCAGTGGGTTTGTAGTGCAGGCACCGAGCCCCAACAATAACCCTAGAGGAAAAAAAAAAAACAACCATTGGTCACACTTGTCAGTAGACTCAATAGAAAAAGACCTTCTGAGGGATGGATGAAGAATGGAGAACTGATATACCAGAGAGAAAATGATGCTTCAATGGGGCAGTAAGAGATGATATTAAAGTGCCGGGTGGTGGCCCACCAGGTTACAGTGCACAAGGACCCAGGTTCAAGCCCACGGTCCCCACCTGCAAGGAGAAAGCTCTGCCAGTGGCGCACTGGCTCTGTCCAGGTGACACTGTGTTTAACATTGCTGTGGTTATTGATGTTGTTGTTGTTGGATAGGACAGAGAGAAATGGAGAGAGGAAGGGTAGACAGAGAGGGGGAGAGAAAGACAGACACCTGCAGACCACTTGTGAAGCAACTCGCCTGAAGGTGGGGAGCCCGGGGCTGGAACCAGGATCCTTATGCCGGTCCTTGCGCTTTGTGCCACATGCACTTAACCCGCTGCCACCGCCTGTCTCCCATGGCTGTCTTGCTTTATCTTTCAATATGGGAAGTGGCCCTGCTTTCAGTCTGGACTATGCCACAATCCACGCGCTTCTCTGACGGACAGGAAGTGAGCTTTGCAGCGTATAGAATTCCGTAATATTCAGCCACCATCTGTGTGGTCTAGGCACTCAGACCATGTTTCTAGATAACCAGGGCAAAGGATATATAAGGAGCTAGGAGATGCAGTGCAGGGAAAGTGTGCAGGGTGAAAAAGGAGCCTCCCTCTCTTCCCAAACTACAGGGAAGCCCAGAAGTGGCATCAGTCTGTACTTGGGTGCTGACATTTTAATTTATAAGCTAAGAATGCACGGAGGGCCAACTGCAAAAATGGATCTGGTTGTTCATCTGATTGAACTCATGTCAGAGTTGGGAAGTAATTATGATAGCAGAGCTGATAGGCATGTAATTACATTTCTGTTCTCTCCCTTTCTGGCTCCTTCTCCCTCAACCCGCCCTCGACTCCCCAACCTCAAGGTTGTTCTTGCCAACAAGGCAACCTAGTCAACAAGCCAGGAAGTGTAATTTCTGGAGAAGGAGTGCGTGTGTGTACTCCTAGAGCACCCGTTATAATAAATAGCAGTTGTCTTTGCCAATCCTTTATCTTGATCTGGTTTTTGTTAGCCTCCTATAAAGTCTAACCAAATAAGATATATATGAACTTTTTTTTTCTTGCAAGTGCTGGGAGTAAAAACCGCAGCACTTCAAGGAACCTGACTTAAATTTGTGTTCCCTTTGCCGTGTCTCTATACTGGGCGTCTTTGTTTATGTATATGTTTATGTTTACTTATTTTCCCTTTCCTTGCCCTTGTTGTTTCTTATTGTTGCTGTAGTTACTATTGTTGTTGTTATTGATGCTGTCGTTGTTAGATAGGACAGAGAGGGGGAGAGAAAGACAGACACCTGCAGACCTGCTTCACTACCTGTGAAGCGACTCCCCTGCAGGTGGGCAGCCGGGGGCTGAAACCGGGATCCTTACGCCGGTCCTTGTGCTTCATGCCACCTGCACTTAACCCGCTGTGCTACTGCCCAACTCCAGAGTTATATATATATTTTTATTTTATGTCTCTAAATATTTTTAATGTGAAAGAGATAAAGAGAGAAAGATACGAGCAGAGACCAGAATTGCTCAGCTCTGGCTTATGGTGGTGCTGGGGACCTGAGAACCTCAAATCTTCTCCATAACCATTATGCTGTCTTTCCAGTCCTAACAGGTACTAACATGTTTTTTAAAAAAAGATTTCCTTTACATCATTATTTAAACAGGAGACTTAGAAAAAGAGATTTTAAGTAAAGTTAAACGTTCAGGTCAGTACTAAGAAAGGGGTTCCTTGGGAGGCTGAAAATACCATTAAAACAATAGTGCAGGAGCTAGACAGTGTCTTACCCAGTAGAGTACATATGTTACCATGTGTAAGGACCCAGGTTCAAGCCCCTAATCCCCACCTGCAGGGGCATGCCTCATGGGCAGTGAAGCAGTGATGTAGAAATATCTCTCCCTCTACCTTCTCCCTCCCCTCTCAATTTCTCTCTACCCTACACCAAATTAAAAATAAGCAAAATAAAATATTTTAAAAGAAGTAGCAGTGCAAGGAATAGAACCAAGCATTAGAATAAAAATACATCTGTGTTACTGTTGGAAACAGCGCCTGGTGTGCAAACCAAAAAATGGAGTTACATCCTCAGACAAAAATTACTTTTTAGACGGACAAAGAGGTTGGGGAGTGACCGTAAGCCTCTCCCCATGTTTGTATCTTGCTGCGTGTTTGTTTATTTGTGAACAGTAGAACATGCCATATTTTGTGACCCAGCAGAATAGCTTTTCTGGCCCCAAACAAATCAGAATTTTGAGGGTGGGATGTCTACTCAGTCTGGGGAAGTATAATATAGTTAAATAACTTGGATTTTTTTTAACAATATGGATGAATTTAAAAATATCCCACATCCGGTTCGAGCCCCCGGCTCCCCACCTGCAGGGGAGTCGCTTCACAGGCGGTGAAGCAGGTCTGCAGGTGTCTTGTCTGTCTCTCCCCCTCTCTGTCTTCCCCTCCTCTCTCCATGTCTCTCTGTCCTATCCAACAACGATGATAGCAATGGTGACAATAATAACAACAACAATGGCAACAAAATGGCCTCCAGGAGCAGTGGATTCGTAGTGCAGGCACCGAGCCTCGGTGATAGCCCTAAAGGCAAAATAAAAATAAATTTAAAAACCCGCCATCCAAGCTGAGGGATTATATTTCTCCTTCTAGGGGAGCTGGGAAGCCACAAAGCTGGGATTCATAATGACCGCGTGGAGGGCTCTCACTGCCTGGACACCACCACCGCTCCTGGTAGCCTGGGTTGGTTCTCTCTCTCTTCTAAACAGTGAGAGAGAGCGAGAGAGAGGGAGAGAGAGGGAGCATGGCACCCCCGCAGCACGCATGAAGCCCCCTCTTTGTGGACCCTCCTCCCGTGGGTGGCCGGGGCTCCGGGGTCCCCGCACCTGGCGACCTGTGTGCTGAGCCCGCGAGGTGTCACGCAGCCACGGCGCGTCCTGCCTCAGGCCCAGGCGTCTCACTGTGGTGTCCAGCGCCTCTGGCCACCCGCACTGTGTCCCCTGAGTCGGCAGCTCAGCAGAGAGAGAGAGGGACCCCTTCATTGAGGGACCCCCTTCACGCGGAGACGTACCGGGAGAGTCTGGCAAAGCACTGCTCCACCGCTCCTGTGGCTGTGGCGGTCAGCAAAGCCTGCGGCCCGGCAAAGCCTGCGGCCCGGCAAGGCCACGTCAGACGCGGCCCGGCAAGGCCTCATCAGGACACAGATGCAGAGCACCTGGACGGCAAGGACATGTCAGGGCAGAGCACACGTCAGGACACAGATGCAGAGCACCTGGACGGCGTGCCCAGCGCCCTTGTGTTGATTGTCTTAAACGGTGAAGCAAGCGCTTGGGAGCCGCCTGTAAAATCAAAGACAAACAGGAATGGGTCAGCATTTCCTCTGGGTTTTTTTTCCCTTTATATTTTTACGTGCAAAGGCAGAGAGAAATTGAGAAGGATGTGGAGATAGAGAAAGAAGAAGAAAGACACCTGCAGACCTGCTTCACTGTTGTGAAGTGTCACCCTTGCGGGTGGTGGGGAGGCTCCAGACCAGGTCTGGACGCAGGGTCCCTGGGCACGAGGTCCCCCTGCATGGTCCCCGCACGGTCCCTGGGCACGAGGTCCCCCAGTCTGGTTGTACTCTCAGGTTGTCTAGTCCCTGATGCAAAGTCACTTGTTCACACGCCTTTATTTATTTACTTTATTACTTTATTTAGTTACTTTATTTACTTTATATAGTTTACTTTCGTTTATATGGTTTACTTTTATTTACTTTATTAGTTATTTTATTTACTTTTTTACTTTATTTAGTCACTTTATACCAGAGGGCCCTGAACGTTATTTTGTGCACTTAGCCTTCTCACACAGGGTCTGGCTGAGTTGTGCTTAGTTAGCAGTGGCAAGATGACTGGAATCTGACAGGTTTGGCTCAGAATCACAGCTTTTTCCCTTACTGCCTAGCCATTCTTGAGCTCTGTAATTCTCACTTTCATCTACACTAAAACTCAGCTGGTGAGGGTGAGACTTCTGAGATGTTTGGGAGAAGAGCTGGTAGAGGAGTGAACACGTCACCGTGCACAAGGACCTGGGCTCAAGCCGCCACTTCCCTGTGTACAGGGAAGCTTCCAGAGCAGTGGGGCTGTGCTGAAGGGCTCGCTCCTCCCCTGTTGATTTTTTGTTGTTGTTGTTGTTGTTGGTTTTTATGAAAGAAAGAAAGAAAGAAAGAAAGAGAGGATTGAGGGAGGGAGGGAGGGAGGGAGGGAGGAAGAGAGAGAAGGATGAGAGGGAAACAGGAGGGAGAGTGAAAGGGAAAGAAGGAAAGAGGAGAAAGGAAAGGAATAAAGAAGAAAAGAAAGAGAGAAAGGAAAGGAGGGAAGGAGGAAGGAAGGAAGAAAAAAGGAAGGAAGCAGGAGAGAAAGGAAGTTTGGGAGAATCAAGAGGAATGCCAGCCTAAACTACTTAGCACAGGGTGGCGGCAGACAGCATAGTGGTTACGCAAAGAGACCCTCGTGCCTGAGGCCCCAGAGTCCCAGGTTCAGTCCCCTGAACCACCATAAACCAGAGCTGAGCAGGGCTCTGGGAAAAACAAAGAAAAAATAATGATAATAAAGAATGAGTAAATCTTCAAAATAATTTTTTTTTTTTTTTTTGGTCTTTCATGTTTGTTTTATTTCACTTAAGATATGCTTTTGAGACTCATCCATGGTCAAAAGTTTTTGAGATTTCACCCAATTATCTGTATTAGTATCTTATTTCATTTTTTACTGAATAACATTCCACTATATAGATATATCACAGTTTTTCATCTATTGATATGCTAGTGGTCATTTGGGTTGCATTCAGTTTTTAGTAATTGTGCATAATGCCTCTATAAACTACTGGTTTAAGTTTTCATGTGGGGATACATTGTCATTTCTCATGGATAAATTCCTGAAAGGGGGATTGACATATGTTTAACTATGAAAGCTACTCTACACTGACTTCTAATGTGATTATGTCACTTTTGCATTGTCACTAGAAATGCATGAGAGTTGTTATTGCATCACATCACTGTCAATGCTTAGTATACTTTTTTTTTTTTTTTGGATGGTGATATGCTTCATTTTTTTTTTTATTTAAATTTTTAATTTAAGAAAGGATTAGTGAACAAAAGCATAAGGTAGGAGGGGTACAACTCCACACAATTCCCACCACCCAATCCCCATAACCCACCCTCTCCCATGATAGCCTTCCCATTCTCTAGCCCTCTGGGAGCATGGACCCAGGGTCGTTGAGGGTTGCAGAAGGTAGAGGGTCTGGCTTCTGTAATTGCTTATAATGATAATAAAGAATGAGTAAATCTTCAAAATAATTTAAAAAAAAAAATTACTTAGCACACAGGATGTGATTGGTATGGACTTATCAGTGCCACTCTGTTCACCTGCTCTCCGGGTTAAATTTTGTATGTTTTTTTTTTTTTTTAGAAAACTCTTAGGATGGAACTCAACTTCAAATCAGGCTCTTCCTTGTCCACAAGTGTGGACATGCAGTAAATGTAGCTACACCTGACCGGATCTTTTACCATAAAATAAGGGAGAATATTTCTTTTAGCAAATCTCTTGGCATGTCTGTGTAAAATGTACCCTTTTAAAAAACTTTTTAAAACCATACTCCCAGCCTGTCTTGCTCTTTCCCTAGTGGGGCAGGGATCTGGGGAGGTGGGGCTCCAGGACACATGGGTGGGGTCGTCTGCCCAGGGAAGTCAGGTTGGCATCATGGTCACATCTGGAACCTGGTGACTGAAAAGAAAGTTAACATAGAGCCAAACAAACTGTTGACTAATCATGAACCTAAAGGCAGACAAGGATTTGGGGTCTCCATTTTTGAAACAGCTAGTAGGTCTATTTTAGGTCTATTCCAAGGGGGCCCATGACTGTGCTAGCTTTTGCCTGTGTCTGGCTGCTCACATGCTGGTGGACACAAGGTGTTGTGGTCTGGGGAGATGGTGTCAGAGTTGGAAAAGGACAAGAAAGCTGCATCAGGGAAGAGAGCAGCTCCCACATATGGGAAAAGTGTAAGAATATTGTCAGTGGCCAATCAATTTTTTGATTAATGAATATATTTGAAAACACCACAATAGAATGAAGCCACAAAAGTCCAGTCTGGAAACGGCAGGCGAGGGGCGACGTGAAGGACCATGTGGAGGCTGCTGGGCCCACAGTGTCCAGTGTCCTCAAGACATGGCCAGGGACCATGTGGAGGCTGCTGGGCCCACAGTGTCCTCAAGACGTGGCCGGGGACCATGTGGAGGCTACTGGGCCCATAGTGCCCCAGTGTCCTCAAGACGTGGCCGGGGACCATGTGGAGGCTGCTGAGCCCACAGTGTCCAGTGTCCTCAAGACGTGGCCAAGGAGAGCTGGAGACTCGGAAGATAAAAACGTCTACAAAATCACAGAGTATGAAAAATATATAAACAAACAGATAAATTGAATTAAATCTGAAGGGAGAAGCCCCTGGGATTCAGTGATCTGAATTTGGATGTATCTGAGCTCTCTCTTCCTGGTATCTAGCCTGACACTAGCCGAGGGCGACCATGACCGAAGAGATTGGGCCAGACATGTAGCCAGCACTTGGGGTGGGGAGCTTCTCCGTGAGATGTCGCCGTGAAGTCTCTATGTGTTGTCCGGTATTGACTATCTCACAGACCAAAAAAGACAAGAGCCTGTGTGCTTTGCAGACAACGCCCCTCTGGTGAGAATCGATCGGAACAAGGGGACACATCACCACTTGCCTTTCTCTCTGGAATAATGATAACTGCTATGATAGCATAAGTGTGCTGAGAGCTTTTCCTGATGGAAGTGTGTTTTTAATGATACGGTTTTGCTATCCGGCCCTCTGTGGCTAGCTTGGCATATGCCCTGTTGTATTTAAACAGAGCTGGCTGATGAAGCGGACATTAACTGGCAGTCAGGGACTAGACCGCAGGTCCTGTGCTACCCAGCCTTTCAGCTAAACTGCTCATTAACTAGGAAGAAATGCCTGACCCGGAAGGTCATTACTCTTATTAAGTGAGAAAAGAAATTAAAATGCTCTAAATGGCCTTTTTTATGAATCACTTGCAAAAAAAAAAAAAAGAAAAGAAAAGAAAAAAAAAATCTAGGGGAAACAAAAAAGCTTGCATTCCAATGGAGTCCACTGCCTGTTCACAACATTCCCTGCCCCTTCTGTCTCTTGAAGGCCACATGGTCATGTTTACAGGCAGAATAGCTATATTTTTGGAATGTTCTTTGCTTTATTTTGTTAGAACCTCATTGTTTTTAACATTCATTGACAACAATAATAATAAAAACTTAAAAATATTCTTCAGTCCCACACAGAGTGAAATTCCCAAAAATCTTCAAAGGAAGTCTTTTCTCGGGATGCCTCACAGCTTCTTTCTCAGACTTTGAAGAATTTTAAGCAGTGAAAATCTGTTTACCAATCGGGGGCCAATAGGTGGGTCACTGAGTTAAGTGCACATAGTACTAGGCACAAGTACCCGTGCAAAGATTCAGGTTCGAGCCCCAGGCTCCCCGCCTGCAGGGGAGAGCTTCACGGATGGAGCAGCAGAGCTGAGTTGTCTCTCTTTCTCTGTCTCTCTACCTACCCCTCCTCTCTAATTCTCTCAGACCTGTCCACCAAAATGGGAGAGAGCAGCTGTCAGGAGCAGTGGATTCATAGTCCCGGCAAGCAGCCCCCGCAGTCACCAAGAGGCAAAAGCAATAATAGAAAGCAGTAGTGAAGCCACAGGTTTGGGGGGGGAGGGCTGCGTGGGGGGTGTCTGCCTGCCAAGGCGTCGCCCTGGTTTTGAAACTTGGCTCTCCCAGGAAGCACCAAGGACAGCACCATGGTGGCCTGGTATGTTGATGTCCGGTCCTCTCCATGTGACTTTGTAAAGAAATAAAGTGAGGCACCCAGATAGTAATAGATGCACGTGTGGCTTAGAAGTCAAGTGAAAGTAGGGCTTTAGAAGCAAATAAAAACCGGCACCAGCGTCCCCATGGAGCCAGCACGCTTGGCCCGAATGGCCAGTGTGCCTTTTCATTTTCCTGATTAAAAGTTTAAAATATTGGGGGGGGGTCAATGTAGAAATGAAATAAGCCCAGACAGCAGAGGACTCCGCTGGCATGAGGGTCCAGGGGAGGACGCAGTATAGGGCTCGCACACCTGACACTCCCATGCTGACCCAGGACAGCACCTACCGGAGTGCTGACCCGGTGTTTGCTCTCTCTCTCTCTGCTGAAAACTGTCTAGTAGGAAATACACCTCTAAAATAATAACATACGGTTTGCTCTATTTATTCCCTTGTTGCTTAGGTGAGTCTTTAAGTTGGGTACTGCCTGTGTTTGTGCGATGGAGCCTGAGACCCAGAGACTTGGCTCCCTTCACCTGTGAAGACAGAGAAAGCAGTGCATCCTATGGAAAGCTTTTGCGTTAGGTCAGGTTTAAAAGTTACACCTGGAGACGGCAAAATAGCTCGCTTGGGTAGAACTCTGCTTTGCCATGTGCTCATCCAGAGTCCAGCCTAGTGGCCACAGCAATGAAAGTTTCAGTGCTATTTTTCCCTCTCTTTTTGTTTTTCTTTCCATCTCTACCTATCAATCAATCAATCAAATAGCAGTGAAGCCCCAGTAGTGATAAGAAAAAACTTACTAGATTCATTTATTTATGGCACAACATCCTTCTCTTTGGTACTTGACTTTGGAAGGTTCTTTGGTTAAAAGAAAAGAAGAGAAGAGAAAAGAAAAGAAAAGAAAAGAAAAGAAAAGAAAAGAAAAGAACAGAGCTGTAGCTCTGTGTGAGGCAAGAGTGAAGGTGTGCACTGCATGTCTGAAGGCGTCTGATCTCCACAGAGTCAGAAAATCCCTTTTCTGGCTCCATTTGTAGCTGCCTGTATTCTTGTGTTGTGTTGCTTCTTTGCCTGTTTTGTTTTGTTGTTTTTAAACAGGTAAAGCCCAAATGATCACAGCATGGTCCTGAGTTTCTTTTCTGTTTCTTTCTCTTCAGTAAAGTGTGTTCCAGCTGGGAATCTATTGGGCCCTTCAAACTAACTTTGTGCAGTTTTAAGTTTTTGTTATTCTCACACACAGACTCACAGGTGAGCAGGAAAAGAAGCTCGCACACACACATGCACACACACATGCACGCACACACACGCACACACACAGACACGTGGGCACACACAGACGTGGATGTGGCCACTCCACATGGTGCCCTTAATCACACCCTATAAGGCTGTCAGTCTCAACCACCTTGGTCACCGTCCCTCAGCATTCCACTCAGCTGGAAGACAGGAGAACCCTTCAGGGTGAGTGAGCTTCAGTCAAGAGTGCTGGTCATTACGCCAGGTCCCGGCATGGCTTGAGGCTGTGGTCTCTTTACATAATCACTGCTTTGCCTGAGACCCGCCCTGCCTGCAGGGTGCTGGTTTGATCCCATTGGTTAGAACCTTCGCAACAGCTGCTGTGGAAGCTTTCTATGTTCCCCCTCTTTTTTTGCTCCACCCCTCTCCTAGCCATTTCCTTTCCCCATTTGCCACTTTCAGTTAAAGATATATATATATATATATATATATATATGGCATTGTATCTGATCAATAAAGGAGAGCTGCATTGCATTCCGCTCAGCCAAGAGTTCCCGGTTCCTCTCCCAGGTGGCTGAGTAAGCAGCAGCCCAGGTTGGCTCCGGTCGAGTTCTCTCCCCCGTGACACAACCCAACACAAGAGAGCAGAATACTTACCCGTAGGAGAGAACTCCTTGTGAGGCTTCCATTTTCCACAGGGCCTGACTTCAGAGGAGGTGGAAGTGGGCATCCGTCCACACTCACACGTGCTGCCTGTTGTGTCTCCTCAGCAGTGCAGGTGAGCTCGGCCGCCCAGTGTCGCTAAGTCCCTGGAAGGTGGGCTCTGCCTGAGGTCAGCCACACAGTGTGTGCTGGCATTTGCGTTAGCAGTCCACTTCGGTGATGGACTGAGTCCTTATTTCATTTGGCTTGTTTGTCAAGTCCCAGAGATGGATTTCCCTGGAATCACCATGCTTCCTGTCCCCTCCCCTCCTCCCCTCCTCCACCTCTCCCTTCCCTCTTCTGCTTCCCCTTCCCCTTCCCCTCCTTCTCCTCCTTCTCCTTCTCCTCCTTCTCCTCCTTCTCCTTCTCCTCCTTCTCCTTCTCCTCCTTCTCCTTCTTCCCCTTCCCCTTCTTCTCCTTCTTCCCCTTCCACTTCTCCTTCTTCTCCTCCTTCTCTTCCTTCTCCTTTTCCTCCTTCTGCTTCCCCTTCTCCTCCTCCTTCTCCTTTTCCTCCTTCTCCTTCTCATTCTCCTTCTTCCCCTTCCCCTCCCCCTCCCCCCTCTCCCTCCCCCCCCCTCCTCCTCTTTCTCCTCCTCCTCCTCCTCCTTCTTCTTCTTCACCTCCAGGGTGAATATTGCTGGGGCTCCATGCCTATACTACAATTCCACTGTGTTTAAAAGATCAAAATCCACCACCCCCTCCACCCTTTGTCCAGCCCTCTCCCTTCTTCCCATCCAGTTTTATCTGGTTTTACCCATGCATCCATTTTATATTCTTATATTGTGCACACAGATAGAATCGCCAAGATGTCTTATCTCTTCTGACATACTTCACATAGTTCACTTGAATTCTTCCCGTTTTGCTACAGATGTAAAATTCCGATGAACAGGCGACTCGCATGTTAACACGTGTTTCCCACCTTTTCTGCTGAGTGACGCTTTGGTTGCGCCCATGTCTCAGTTACTGTGAATGATGCTGTCACAGACACAGGGGTCCATGTAACCGTGCATGCTAATGTTTTCATGCTCTTTGCACAGATACTCAGAAGTGGGGTTGCTGGATCATGGGGTGGCTCTTTTTAGCTTCTTGAAGAAACACCATACTTTTTCCCAAAATGGAAACACCGATTTATATTCCCTTTGAAAGCGTGTGACACTGCTTGATAAAGTCACTAACTCAAGGCCTCAGGTGCCGTGCACTGCCACGTCACCTCTGTTGCTCCAATCCAGTTTCTCCCTTGGTTCACGTGAAGAGGGCAGCTGAAGTTTCCAGCACTGTAACTCCTGCTCAGCCTGGCCAGTCAGTTCTCTAGTTGTGTTGACTGTTACGGACTTACTATCAAGTTTCACCTTACCTCTCCTAGTAGAATTTCTATAGCCAGTGTGATCATTACAGAAGTTAAAGCCAAGTCTTGTTTATGGGATATTGACTGTCCATCATTTCATCCAAGAAGAAGCTATTCCCCTGGGTCAGATCTGGGGATTCTTGAACATTTTTCTAACTGGGCTACAAAAGCTAATGAAATCACCACTCAAATGTGACATGCAGATATAGACAGATAGGTGTTATGATATAAACCCTAAGCTAAGTATTTTTTTCATAGTCTAGTAACTAGGGGATTTGATTCCATTTGAACCTATGTGTGCTTGGCAGTTGCAAGCTCATTAAAACCTTTTTACATGCAGGCATTTATTTCCTCTGCCTAGAAGAAATTACTTATAAGGGAAATTAAGAGTCTAGTCCAATGTGTTCCGAGGAACACAGCCTTTGAATGTATTTAAAGCCTGAAGCCTATTTATTCTGCATCTAAAGATGTTTAGACACTGTCTTTTGTGTTAATGTTTAAGCTCTGTCCCCTTGCATGCACTGATGTGTGTGTCGGAGGGAAGAGCAGCAGCAAGGGATGATAGATTGTGCTAGCTGCACAATATTCAAGTAAGATTTATCGCGAGAGAACAGTCTAGTGCATTAATGTGAATATTCAGAGATAGATGTTTATCTTAATGGACTCAGAGGTACTTACAAACAACATAATTGCTGAAGTCATTTTACAGGGCATCTATTCAGAACGATTACACTTACTCTTACTTTTATGTAACGAATTCTGCCTAAGGACTTAAATGAGACCATGTTAGTGTGGTCCGGGAACTATGAAGTCACAGAACCAATGTTCTTCCCAGACTCTGCTCAGCCACGGCTTTTTGGGTTGATGTGAAACAAACTCCCAGATACTGGTGGGTTTTTTTTTTTTTTTTTTAAAAAGGCTAAACTATTTAAAACATCCAATAAAGATAACTTTTTAAAAAATGGGAGTAGATCATAGCGACATTTTTTTTTTTTTTGCTTAAAATTAAAAAACACAAGGAGCAAGGTGGTGGCATGCCATAGAGCAAAGTGGCCTGTTGCAGCGCACAAGGACCCTGGCTCAAGCCGCCAGTCACCACCTGCAAAGGGAAACTGAAAAGGTGAAGCAGTGCTACAGGTCTCTCTCTATCTCTCAGCTCCCCCCTTTCCCTCTCTATTTCTATCTTTATCCAAAATAAGTAATAAATAAATAAAATCCAAAGAGCCAGTGGTGCTTTTTATGGCAGAGACTTGAATTCAGAGACTTGAGCCCCACTCACTCCCTTTCTGAAGCAGAGGCTTGATTTGAGTAGCCAGATGTAGCACCATGGGCGTAAAGAATCCAGGTCAGGAGTTGGTCATAATTAAGCATTAAAAGAAGAAGGTAGGAGTAAGGCAAGAGGACAAGGGGCTGAAGATGCTGATGAAGAAAACACAGACTTGGTATTTGGTGCTCCTGCCAAGTCTCTTGGCATCATTCCCTGGTAATGGAGAGGCTGGATGGTCAGAACAAGCTCTTGGGTGCAAAACTGTGGCATCTGCAGTAGCAAGAAGAGGGCTAAAGTCAGTAAGCAGATACATAAATAAACACATAAAAAAGCCATCACAGCGAGACCTTTATGTGTAGAGAATCAATAGATGCCTGATCTAGATTCCTAGAGATGGGCTATGGTTGGGTGGGTGGTTTTATTCTTATTTTTTCCCCCTGCCTCCTAAATAATATGTAATTTCTCTAGGCCAAGAAATAAATTGAAAGGATTTAGAGGGATTTGCTTATCAGGGGAACACCACGTAGCATTACAGTCCTCCTGCTTTGGGGAAGGTACATTGAAGTTTGCTTAATCTTCTGTGGTTCAATACCCCTCTTCCCTCTGTCAGGCTGACTGAACAGCAGATAGCTTAATCCCCTCCTCTTCCTCCTCCCTCCTCCCGCCCCCAGCTGTCTCTTGATCCACCCACCCATCTTTTTTTTTTTCTTTTTTAGCAGATGGAAAAAAGAATCTTTAAACTGGAAGGAAAAAAGGGGGGAAAGATACACCACCACATTTATTTATTTAATTCTAGAAAGCATAAAGGAGAGAAAAAGGACCCCAATCTCTGGCATAAAATTTGGCTTAGTTTAGCTTGGTTGTCTGCTGTTAATTAAATGTTGAGTCTGCAAAGGGATTTTCCTTTAAAGTTTATTTCATTAGCACCAAGTTAGCATGTCCTCTCTACAGGGTGTGTGGGGGTGGGGGGTGTCTAGGCTATTAAGAGTGAGCAGAATGCAGAGGGGAAAATGGTGATGCTGTTTGCTAGATAGCAATGTAATCTTCTGCCTTTGGTGTCAGTGGATATTCAGTTGTTTTTCCTTTCGCTAGAGAGAGATAGGGAGACCTGCAACACTGCCTGCCCCCTTGCTTAAAGAGGCTTGCGCTGCAGGTAGGCCGGGCTTGAACCCAGGTCCTCCTCGTGTGTGACTGCTCGTGCACTGTGCCAGGTGCACCACCCATCTCTGTCTTTGTTACACTGGGTTCCGCTTGCGAACCACACTTGAACTTTAAATCCTTGCCTCTGCTGCATGTTTTCTTTTTCCCCTTCCTTCCTTCCTTCCTTCCTTCCTTCCTTCCTTCCTTCCTTCCTTCCTTTCTTTCTTTCTTTCTTTCTTTCTTTCTTTCTTTCTTTCTTCATGTTTCACCTGAGCACTGCACAGCTCTGGATTATGGAGATGCCGGTGATTGAACCTGAGGCTTTAAAGCCTCAGGCATGACAGTCTCTTTGCATAACCAACATGCGATACCCCGCCCGCGGCTGCCTGCTTTCCAGTGAGGCCTGGAGCAAATCCCAGTAGCTCTTGAATGCCAGCAGAAGGGCTGGGACTGTCCAGCCTCCGTAAACTCACAAGCACATCACAGGCACCTAGTCAATCTCAATATGCTGAGAGAAAACAGGTTCAATGAAGGCATCCATAACTAAAGCTGCATTTCCCAAACCATGCTAATTATTGTCCTATTAGATTTTCTTAGATAGTTTCATGCCGATTAACTATCTTCGATCAACTCCAGTTCTTTCCATCTTGTTCCAAAGGACACAATCTCATCTTTTGATTGCCGAGTAATATTCTATGGACTGTATACCCCGTAACTTCTTTAGCGAGTCGTTGATGGACATTTAGAGCCTTTGGCTGTTGTGAATAATGCAGCCGTGAACACAGGGTGCCTGTGTCCCTTCTGATTAGTGTTTGAGTGCCCATTAATACAGATGTGTCCATTAATACAGATGCGTAGATACCTAGAGGTAAGACGAGGGAACTCAGGAAACTCTTAGTTATATTTAGAAATGTAGCACTAAGGAATTATCTCAATAATATCATCGATTGCTTCTTTTGAAAGTGACCATAAGGAATGAAAAGAGTCGGGCAGTAGCACAGCACAGCGGGTAAGCGCACGTGGCGCAAAGCACAAGGACCAGCAAAAGGATCCCGGTTCGAGCCCCCCCCACTTCCCACCTGCAGGGGAGTCTCTTCACAAGCAGTGAGGCAGCTGTGCAGGTGTCTGTCTTTCCCTCCCCCTCTTTTCCCCTCTCCATTTCTTTCCTCCATTTCTTTCCTATCTAACAACGATGACATCATCAACAACAACAGCAATAACTACAACAACAATGAAAAACAACAAGGGCAACAAAAGGGAAAAAAAAAGAATGAAAGGAGGGTGTGAATGACCACCAATGAAGTATCTGGCCATGGTTCTTTAGAGCTGTGTCTGTATCGAGGTTAAATCAGACAAAGTGAAAACTGTAGGGAAAGGGTGAGATCATCCCTTCTAACAAAGGGGTCCAAACACCAGGGATTTTAACAACATTTTATGTATTTATTTATTTTACAGTTGCGAAGGAAGCAAGAAGTAGGGAGGGATGAAGAAAGGGCGGGAGAGGGCGGGTGGTGGCCACCTGGTTGAGCGCTCACGTTACAGTGCGCAGGGACCCAGGTTCGAGCCCCCTGGCCCCACCTGCGGGGGGAAGCTTCAGGAGTGGTGAAGCTGGGCTGCGGGTGTCTCTCTGTCTCTCTCCCTCTCTATCACTACCTTCCCTCTCGATTTCTGGCTGTCTCTATCCTACAAATAACTAAAGATAAAAAAATTCCAAAAACGAATATATAAAGGGAGGGAGGAAGATATAGAGAGACCTGTAGCACTGCTTCAACACTAAAAAAAAAAAAAAAAAAATGAAGATTCCCCTGCCCCCTAGCAGGTGGGGACTGGGGGCTGGAACCTGAGTCCTTAAGAGTTGTAACACCTGCTCTCTACCAGGTGGGACACTGGCCAGCCCGTTGTTTTGCTTGGTTTTTGGTCTAAATCATGCAGTGGTGTGTAGGAGAGAAGGTGTGGAAAGTTATTTTATTGGTGTTGATTAAAGAGGGGGCCGTACTATGGTGGAGTCGTCTTCTTGGGTCGAACAGAAGCCTCCCTGCTTCATCCAAGTAGACAAAGAGGGAGAGACATCGCGATACTTAGGTCTCCTCTGTTGCCGTAACTCCTACCTGTGACTCCAGGATTCAAACCTAGAGATACAGATGCCCTATCTGGTGAGGTACCAGACCCCACTGGCACTAGTTTGATCAATAACACTTCAATTTAGCAATTCAACTTGAGATGATCAAAGTTTCCAAGCTTCAGTGAGAGTTGTAGCTTCACCAAGAACCAGTGAGATCTTTAATTAAATGGGCTGTGGGATTCTTTATATCAACGGAGAAGAAATGCTTGTGAAGAAGCCAGTTTTAACCCTCTTTCATATGTAAACTCCTGACTCTCAGTTTGGAGTGGAGAGAACTAACAACAAGGAGCATTTGAAGGAATTGAATTCTTTTTTAGCATGAGCAGCTCGGAAATATACGGCTGTTTTCTCTGGGACTGCAGAATATTTATGGGCCTTTCGCCTTCCTTTTTCACTGGAAGAAAGGCGGTCATCATTCTTGAGTGCGTTATTTATAATTTCGTAAAGCTGTTCTGTGGCATGACTTATTTTATCTCGCACTTAATCTGGGTCAAATAACTGTGCTTCCCAAAAACTGCATGGAGAATAATAATGATACCCCCAACACTGCCACCCCAACGGTTAGCCTGTTCTCAAGATAAGAGAGGGTTATAGGTTGGACTTTGAAGTCACAAACGGGCACTTTGCTGTCAGAAGGAATCACCATGAAGCTATCTTGAGCTGGCCTCCTGTTTTTCTGGATGCCAAACAATGAGTGATAATGAAGACGTGGACCCATCCCTGGGCCTCTGAATTGAGATAGAGCCTTTCAAGTAAATAATTAGAAAACAGTTGTTATAGAAATAATAACTCAGTGGAGGAAAATGAGAAGTCAGGATTTGTGAAACTGGGGAGATTTGGGAGGTATAAATATACCTATAAATTCACTTGGGTGGATGGGTTTTTTGGCTTTCATCTGTCCCAGTTTATTCTAAGGTAATTTCAAGAAACATTGGTGGGGGGTGTGTGTGTAAAGGATATAAATGCAATAAAAAAAACTCTTTCAGGGAAGGAATAAAAAGGGTTCCTGCCACAGAGATGGTTTATAGAAAGTTATTATAATACCTATCTTTAGTTTTATGAGTGTTAATGCTGAACCAAGTAATTTCAACATGTGGATGAAAAATTTGAAATGCGTGTTTTAGGCTGGGGTGGTATGAATTACGACTTTTAATATAGGAACTGGCTAATATATAGGGACAGGGAATGCTTCCTCCTCTCGGAAGCCAGAGGAAGGTCTTTAATCTGCATGGTGGTGGCACGGTGCGGGCAGCACCAGGCACTGCAGTCTGAAAGGCGTGTTTCTGCATCTACCCGACAGAAGGCGCTGAGGCGGTGTGAGGAGGGGCCAGGACAGCATCTGAGGGAGGCCAGCAGATCTGGCATCCAACTTGCGAAGAGCAAACAGGGTAGATGCCGTGCTGCCATTCCCCTCTGCCTCTCCGCCCTCACTGCGCCTCCTGTACTGGTGTACATGTCACTGTGATTTTTTTTTAATGCCTCTGAGGGCTTGTAAAGACTGCCCACTTGGGAGTCGGGCGGTAGCGCAGCGGGTTAAGCGCACGTGGCGCAAAGCGCAAGGACCAGAGTAAGGATCCCGGTTCGAGCCCCGGCTCCCCACCTGCAGGGGAGTCGCTTCACAGGCGGTGAAGCAGGTCTGCAGGTGTCTGTCTTTCTCTCCCCCTCTCTGTCTTCCCTCCTCTCTCCATTTCTCTCTGTCCTATCCGACAATGACGACATCAATAACAACAACAATAATAATAACAATAATAAAATATAATAACTGCAACAATAAAAAGGACAACAAAAAAGGGAATAAATACCTAAAAAATACTTCACCTGTACTGCCCTTCTTGTCCAGCCCATCGCCCGCGGCCCTCCTGACTCCACTCACCGCTGCCTGTCTCTGGGGGCTCGCTCGCCCTCTCCCCTGCCTCAGAAGTCTGCCCTGCTTCCCTGCTCGGCACTCTGAGCAATGCCTGCTCACTCTTGTTAGAGAGCTCAGTTCACTCTGTTGCCTTTGCTTACTTGGCTATTTCTTCAGAGACTGGAGTCCAGGAGCAAAAGGTACTGCACTTTGTCTACCAGGATCATTTGTTTTACTGAAGCAGAAGGTTTTATTATAAGGATTTGAGTTTTGTTAGGAAAAAAAAAATAATGAGCTCCTTTACCAAGAAGTCAGAGACATGAAAAGGAGGAGGAGGAGGAGGAGAAGTGGGAGGGCGGCCAGCAGGTACGCGAAACTGCTTTTGTGCCTCGAGTTCCAAAGTCCCAGGTTCAGTCCTCCGCACCACCATAAGCTAGAGTAGTGCGGACGGAAAAATGGACACCAGGAATTCCGGCCAGGCTTGGCAGAGGCTGTGAGACACCTGAATCTCTGTGACTGACTGTCTGAGCGCCTTAGTTTTGGCTAAGATTTACGAGGCATGTGCCATGTGCCAGGAGCAGAGCTCTGTGCGCAGCAGCAAAGCTGAGCCATAGAGCCTGCTGAGGGGGACATGCAGTCGCCCCAGTTTACAGCGGAAACAGTTGAGGCTCCAGAGAGGTGCACCCTACACCCCAGGGCTTTGTCACTGATGAAAACCCTGCACCTGCAGCCACATGGAAGGAGCGCTGTGTCCGTCACTGTTCACAGCAGTCAGCAGAGAGCAACCTGCTGGAAGTATGGCACTCGGACAGTTCACTGGAAGGAGCAGGCCACACTGTGAATGGGCGAATGTGCAGGTCTGCACTGGGAACTGCCTGCCCACGTTGGGAACACCGCCCGCCTGAGGAATGGGGCTGGCAAGGTGATGGGGCACAGGAAGTGGAGGGGCATCACCCACCCAACTCCAGTGGAGTGAGTTTTGCGTAGAAGTAAAGGCAAGGGGAGGAATTAGAAAAGCCCTCTCAGTATCAGAGCTCAGTACTTTTCTTGGAAAAATAAAACATCATGTTATCTGTTTGTCCACTGTAAATTGGGGACTGGGCAGTAGCATATCTGGTTAAGCTCACCTGTTACCGTGTGCAGGGACCCAGGTTCAAGCTCCACTCCCCACCTGAGGGGAAAAGCTTCACAAGTGGTTTAGCAGTGCAGCAAGTCTCTCTCTCCCTCTCTCTCTCTCTCTCTCTCTCCCCCTCTCCCTCTCCCTCTCCTTTTCTCTTTTTCCCTCTGTCCCCCATTCTCTCTTATTTTTTCTTTGTCCTATCAAATAAAGAAAAGGGGGTGGTAGTGCACCTGATTGAGTGCACATGTCACAGTGAGCAAGGACATTTGAAAGAAGGAGAGACTTTCATAGGAAACATGGAGAAAAGGAGAGGAGGGCCAGATGGTGGCGCACCTGGCTGAGCGCACGTGTTACAATGTGCAGGGACCTGGGTTCAAGCCCCTCACCGCCACGCGCAGGGGGAACGTTTCACAAGTGGTGAAGCAGGGCTGCAGATGTCTCTCTGTCTCTCTCCTTCTCTGCCTCTCCATCCTTCTCGATTTCTGGCTGTTTCCATTCAATAAATAAATGAATATAATAAAAAAATTTAAAGGGAGGGAGGAACAAATGTCCATCAGGAGCAGTGGATTCTTAGTGCAGGTACAGTGCCCCAGTGTGGTGGCGTCATAATAAATAAGTAGATAAACAAATAAAAGGATGTGACTGCCTTAGAATTAAGTTCAAGGTTCTGCATGTGTCGCATTAAAACATTTTGTTGCCGTTATTATTCTTCTTCTAGCGTTTGCCCTTCTTCCGTAGCCAGTCAACAGCGTCAGCTTGAAAGCTGTCAGGAGCTGCTTGTTGCTGGCTTTGAAAGTGACTGGGATCCATGTGGATTCAGTCGGCTAGGAAGGATCGTCAGTTTCCCCAATGAATGGGTACTCACGGGATGCACCACGAGAAGGTCGATCCAATGCATCCCGGTGCTGTTATAATTAGAATCAGGCTTTCTTCTAACATATCTGCTCAGTGACCTTTTTAAATTTGGTTGCTAGTTGCAGAGACAAGCTCCCTGGATTTTCATTAGCTTACCAATCACATTAAATGTTGGGGCAAAAGTGATTCTAGTCATCTGGGGGGCGTTCTGTACAAGTCTCTACAGTCATGGCA